>NC_048304.1:20346472-20541504 GCF_013100865.1 Trachemys scripta elegans
GTTTAGATGGGTTGGGAGTTCTGGGGGGGGCTGTCAGGGGGTGGGGAGTGGTTGGATGGGGCGTGGGAGTCCCAGGGGTCTGTCTGGGGGTGGGGGTGTGGATAAGGGTTGGGGCAGTCAGGGAACAAGAGGCAGGGAGGCTTAGATAGGGAGTGGAGTCTTGGGGGGCAGTTAGGGGCAGGGGTCCCAGGAGGGGGCAGTCAGGGGACAAGGAACGGGGGGAGGGTTGGGGGTTCTGGGGGGGCGGGAAGTGAGAGGGGCAGGGGCGGGGCTAGGGCAGGGCTCTTCCCGTCCTCTTTTTTGCTTGCTGAAATATGGTAACCCTACTCTGCTAGCCCCAGAGCCGGGTCCCTCCACCAGGGCATTTGTTACCAGCTGCAAACAGTCAAAGGGTGGTGGGGAGCTGAGAAGCAGCTGCAGCTCCGGGGCCTTGGGCAGCAGCAGAAGGAGATGGGGGAGCACTGTGGCTGCCCGCACCATAGCATCAGCTAGTTCAGCAGCCACCCTGCACTGCCCAGCTCCAGCTTCCGGCCTCCAACCTGGCAAAGGGGCAGGGCCTTGTGGTGAGGGGGGGCCACAGCCCCCTCAATTTTTTCTCTAACTCGCTTCAGCCTCCCCACCCCACTAGGGAGAGGCTGGCGCTGCCCTGGATTGGTTCTGTGGATGAAATGAAGCTGGCACTGGGCCTGGCCACACTCAGCCTCACTCTAAATTTCAGGTACTTCCAGGGAGGAAGGGCGTTCTTGTGGTAAAAGGACTAGCCTGGAACTCTGGATTCAATTCCCAGCTCTGTCACAGATTTCCTGGGCAAATCACTGAATCTCTGTGTGCCTCAGTTCCCCACCCATTAAACAGGGATATTAACACTCCCCTATCTCACAGGAGGCTTGCCAGGATAGATCCATTCAGTTTGTAAGGTCGTCAGACACTACAGCAGTAGGGGCCATATATGGTAAGTATCTAAGTAGATCAGAAATGGGAAGTACCATGTCACGAGCACTCAGATTTACAAGCTGCACACCAAGAATGAAGCAAAAGAAACGAATGGCAGAAAAAGCAGGAGCTAAAAAGTGAATGATCAAAATAGCACAAGAATTACATTAAAACCCAAACCTAGTGATGAAATGACAGAACTACCACAGCATGCAGCAGCCTCTCCCCTGCATTATTCTGTCTTTTGTGCATGGTCTGACCTACTTGGTATCTTTTCCCCACACTAAGGCCCTACCACTAAGTATCTTAGAACCCTCAAATCGCATTCCAGATTTATAATGGCAAAGCAGCTGTCAGCTTTGAGTCCTGCCATCGTATCCCTCCCATCTGTTCATCTATATAGCATTACTGCCAATGAGAGCAGGAGGGCTGAAACTGTATCACATGGGAGGATAGCAACTTGCTGCAGGACCCACAGGGCCAGATGAGATCATTTGCATTTCCAAGGGCCTTGGAATCTTCCCTGTTCTTGAAGAACAGTGGGCGAGAGCCCAACCAGAAGAAGGGACAAAGGCAAAAAGGATCAAGTTCAGTGGTGCGACTGTGGCATCTGAGTTAAACAACACAGACATACCCAGTTTTGTCGGGAAGTGGACATTTGACTCCAGCTGGGGCTCAAGATCACTCGAGACCTCCTTAGAGAGGCAAAACCTGAAACTGTAGCTTTCCCAGAACACTCCCTCCGCCTCCAACCTTGATGTGCTATTCGGTATCAGCCATATCAGTCAACCTTGGCAGTTTTAAATCCATAGGGTGAATTCAACTCAGCTGAAACACAAACTTAGCTGAGCAGAAGCAGAGGCTTCTCCTGAATACGCTAATTTAATATTTGTATAGTGCTTTGAAGATGAAAAGGGCTACATTAGAGTTAAGTAGTAGCTCTGGGCACAACCTTGAAGTCTTTACTCAGTACTTACACTGGCAAAACTCCAAATGGAAGTTAATGGCTTGTTTGCCTAAGTAAGGATCGAGTAAGTATGGGGTGGGGGCTTCAGGGTTTGGCTCCAAATGAACACTACTACCTTGCACTTACAGAGCACCAAAAGGTATATGTCTCCTTTCACCAAGGATCTGAAATCACTTTACAAAGGTGGGGAAGCAGATACGGAGAAGTTAAGGCTATGTCTACACTACCGACCTTTCAGGGGCACCGTTGCAGCTCTGCTGGTGTAAGGTCTCCTGTGTGATTGCTCTATGCCAGCAGGAGAGAGCTCTCCCTGGCATAATTAAACTAACAAGCAGGGGGAGCTATGTCGGCAGGAGAGTATCTCCTACCGACACAGTGCTGTCCACACCAGCGCTTTTGTCAGTAAAACTTTTGTCTGGCAGGGCGATGTTTTTTTCACACCCCAAACCGACAAAAGTTTTACCAACCAGGGCTGGCTCCAGGTACCAGACGAGAAAGCACGTGCCTGGGGTGGCACATTGTAAGGGGTGGCATTCCGGCCAATCTTGGGGCGGCCAGCCCAGCCTGAAGGGGCACGGACCCTGACCCGGGGGGGCAGGAACTAGTGATCCCCGCTGCTCATCGTGCCGCCGGGCTCCCCGGGATGCGCCACTGCCTGCCGCCTGCACCGGCCTCCGCCTCCTGCACCGCTCTGAGCCCGGCCCGGCCAAGCCGCCTTTAAAGGAGCAGCTGAGCCAGCACCTCCTGCAGCCCCCGGGCACTGGAAAGAGGGAGGGTTCTGCAGCAGCCCAGCGGGCACCGGAAGGAGGGTTCTGCGGAAGCCCGGCGGGCAGCGGTGGCAGGGAGGATTCTGCGGCGGCCCGGCGGGCAGCGGAGGGACAGGCCCCACTGATCCTGGCGCCGTTTACACTGTGCCGAGCCCCGCTGCAATGCCGGTCCCATGCGGAGGTCGCAGACCCCAGCCAGCGCTGCCTATGTCGGCCCCCTTGGAGCCTGCCCGGCCGGAGGGGAGAGCCGCCCTTCACCCCCCTGCAAGCCGCCTTGACTGCCCTCCATGCGCTCCCTTTTTCTTTTTTTGCTTTGGCAGTCCAGTCCGGCCGCCTGGGGTGGCAAAAAAGCTAGAGCCGGCGCTGTTACCGACATAAGTGCTAGTGTAGAGATAGCCTGTCTTGCCCAGGTTCACACAGTCTGTAGCTCAGCTGCAAATAGAATCCAGGTCTCCTGACTCCTAGTCCCTTGAGCCAACCGCTTGATTCCCATGGTCCCCTTCTCATTTGGAAACCACTGGCAAGGATTAAAAATAAAGAAATTTGTAGTTCGCAAAGTTGGCAGCATCACACACAAGTCTGGGTCAGGACCAGAGTGTGGGAAGAACCCCTGGGATTCCCACTTCTTGGGACCAAGGACATCAGATAAGGAGGCAAATACATTAGGTGTCTGCTGGTGCTGTCTCCTGCTAGTTCATTCATGATACAAGTGGAGGAGGCTGCAGAAGGGGAAATGACAAGCAGTCGACAGTTGCTGAGGGAATTAGAAGGAGCAGAGGAAATTCCCATTCTCTACCCTAATGAAACTGTAGAGGCATGACATTACTAAAGCTGAATGGTTTGACGGGGCAAAGGTGCAGCCAGATCCAAGCTCACGTAGGCCTCTTGCCAACAGTGATCCCTGCTGCTCATCGTGCCGCCGGGCTCCCCGGGACGCGCCACTCCCCGCTGCCTGCACCGGCCTCCGCCTCCTGCGCCGCTCTGAGCCCGGCCCGGCCGAGCCGCCTTTAAAGGAGCGCCTGAGCCAGCACCTCCTGCAGCCCCCGGGCACTGGAAGGAGGGAGGGTTCTGCAGCAGCCCGGCGGGCACCGGAAGGAGGGTTCTGCGGTGGCCCGGCGGGCAGTGGTGGCAGGGAGGATGCTGCTCTCTTGGGGGGGGGGAGGGATAGCTCAGTGGTTTGAGCATTGGCCTGCTAAACCCAGGGTTGTGAGTTCAATCCTTGAGGGGGCCATTTAGGGATCTGGGGCAAAATCAGTACTTGGTCCTGCTAGTGAAGGCAGGGGGCTGGACTTGATGACCTTTCAAGGTTCCTTCCAGTTCTAGGAGATGGGATATCTCTATTTATTATTATTATAACAGACTGTGTCCCTAAGAAATAGATGCTTGGCATTCTCAGGGTCCGTTCCCTTACCACCACCACCCCCATTACACCAAATGGTCTGCTCCTCCTCTACCCTGCACGTTCTGCCTCTGGGGGTAGATATAACCAAACTCTTCCAGGGGTGGGGGGATGAGGGCTGGCAGCAAAAAACTCTTCAGGCTTCATGACTAATCCATCTGATACACATCTGAAGCCCAGATCCCAGTTCCATCACCCATGCCATAGACACACACACAATGACTCTGAACTCAGCCTCCCATCCCATGCTCAGTATTTTGATGCTCTATGACATGCATTTCCAGCAGTTCCTGGAGTTGCTATTTGCTTGTCTTGGATCAGATGAAAACTCCTAGTGCCAGTGTAACACATTCTCACAAATTCTTTTTCTGGCAGAACATGGACAGCGGAAGGCAGAGATGCTCCAATCAGTCCATACTGAATGCCAGCCCAGAGAACCCAAACCTCTTAAAAGCACATGATACATGCATCACAAGCAGCTGCTCTCTCAACTCCCAGGGTCCATCTGATGTGTGGGCAGCTGCACGATCAGCAGTTGGGGCAGAGGTGACTATGACGCATGATGCTATTTCTGGATTTTGTATTTAACCTCTAGAACTTTGTTTTCTGCGGACCAAATCCTTTCTTAGGGAAAGCGATCACTGAGGTCAATAAGCCAAATCACATAATCTTTGGGCAGTCAAATTCCCTTTGACTTCAGTGGCAACTTTGTCTGAGGGCTTTTCTACACTGAGGCCTGGTCTACACTATGCGTTTAATTCAAATTTAGCAGCGTTAAATCGAATTAACCCTGCACCCATCCACACAACGAAGCCATTTATTTCGAAATAAAGGGCTCTTAAAATCGATTTCTGTACTCCTCCCCGACAAGCGGAGTAGTGCCAAAATCTATATTGTCATTTTGAATTAGGGTTAGTGTGGCCGCAATTCGATGGTATTGGCCTCAGGGAGCTATCCCACAGTGCACCATTGTGACCGCTCTGGACAGCAATCTGAACTCGGATGCACTGGCCAGGTAGACAGGAAAAGCACCGCGAACGTTTGAATTTCATTTCCTGTTTGCCCAGCACAGGAAAGCACAGGTGACCACAGAGAGCTCATCAGCACAGATAACCATGCAGGCCGATAATCGAAAAAGAGCACCAGCATGGACCCTACGGGAGATACTGGATCTGATCGCTATATGGGGAGAGGATTCAGTACTAGCAGAACTTTGTTTGAAAAGATGAAATGCCAAAACTTTTGAAAAAATCTCCAAGGGCATGATGGAGAGAGGCCACAATAGGGACTCAGAGCAGTGCTGCGTGAAAGTCAAGGAGCTCAGACAAGCCTATCAGAAAACAAAGGAGGCAAACGGTCGCTCTGGGTCAGAGCCGCAGACATGCTGCTTCTACGCTGAGCTGCATGCAATTCTAGGGGGGGCCGCCACCACTACCCCACCTGTGACCGTGGATTCCGAGGTGGGGGTAATCTCATCACCCACACCTGAGGATTCTGTGGATGGGGAAGGGGAAGAGGACGACGAGCTTGTGGAGAAGGTTTCTGGGTAGTGCAGCCTTATTCCGTCCTCCATGGTAGGACACTTGACCATGCCATGCTAGTAGCAAGTAATCTGGTATCATTGCATGACAAAGCCTGGCAGCGTATGGTCCTGGTGTTTGCTGGCATTCAAGCAACATCCGTTCTTTATCTCGTTGTGTAATCCTTAGGAGAGTGATATCGCTCATGGTAACCTGGTTGAAATACGGGAATTTAATTAAGGAGACAGAGGTGGCCGTTCCTACTGGGCTGTTTGCCTGTGGCTGAAAAGAAATCCTTCCCTGCAGTTAGCCAAGCACAGGGCAGGGGGGAGGGGAATTGGCGTTGAGCTTTTCGCCTTTGGCTAGCAGGGATCTTCCCTGATACCAGCCATGCGGTGAGGGGAGGGATAAAACGATCATCCCAGAGAATTGGATGAGGGGGGGTTAGTTTGTTTTCTGCTGCTGAAGGTTAACAGGAAAACCGCAGCAGTCAACGGGCTTTGCTTGGTATGTGGGAAAGGAGAGCGCAGAAGCCGAAAGACAATGGCTTACCATGGCCGCATGCAAGCTGAATTCTGTTGCCCGGACCTGCGTCTGTGATCTCGAACACCAAAGCCACAGGCACTCAATATTAAGATGGAAAATGCAACCTTGTACTGAAATCACATGTGAATACTGTTTTTCACCGTGAAAGAGTATAAGCATTGTTCTGTAAAATGTATTTTTTTTAAATTTCTCTTCCTTTTTCCATCCCTCCAGTAGCTGCAAATTTTTCAAGCCTCCCTCCTCCGTCCCGAAAGCTATCTCAGATAAGGTAACAGAGAAAGAGGATGTGAGATGAGATGTTCTCGAAAATAATGGAATGCACCCGCAATGAAAGAGCTCATTTGAATGAGTGGAAGGACACGGTATCTAAGTACAGGAAAGATGCCAGTGAACGTGAGGTCATGAGGGATGCTCGAGATGAGAGGTGACAGGCTGCAACGCTGGGGCTGCTGCGTGATCAAACGGACATGCTCCGGCGTCTGGTGGAGCTTCAGGAACGGCAGCAGGATAACAGAGTGCCTCTGCAGCCGCTGTATAACCTCCCTCCCCCCTCACCATGTTCCATAGCCTCCTCACCCAGACGTGTAAGAACGCAGCGGGGGAGGCTCCATGCACCCTCCCACTCCACTCCAGTGGACAGCCCAACCAAAAGGCTGTCGTTATATTGAATTTTTTCAGTGGCCTTTTACTTCCCTCCTATCCTCCTCCCAAACCTCATCCGGGTTACCTTGTCGGTTCTCTCCCTATGTTTATAATCAATAAAGAATACATGATTTTTAAACGATAGTGACTTTATTTGTTTAAAAGCAAGCTGTGATTTAAGGGGGGAGGATGGTTTGCTTACAGGGAATGAGTCAATCAAGGGGGTGGGTTTTCTACAAACAGAACTTTCACACCATAGCCTGACCAGTCATGAAACTGGTTTTCAAAGCTTCTCTGATGCACTTCCTGGTGTGATCTTCTAATCGCCCTAGTGTCTGGCTGCGCATAATCAGCAGCCAGGTGATTTGCCTCAGCCTCCTACCCCGCCATAAAGGTCTCCCTTTTACTCTCACAGAGATTGTGGAGCACACAGTAAGCAGCAATAACAATGGGGATATTGGTTTGGCTGAGGTCTGACCGAGTCAGTAATGAGCGCCAGCGACCTTTTAAATGGCCAAATGCACATTCTACCACCATTCTGCACTTGCTCAGCCTGTAGTTGAACAGCTCCTGACTCCTGTCCAGGTTGCCTGTGTATGGCTTCATGAGCCATGGCATTAAGGGGTAGGCTGGGTCCCCAAGGATAACTATAGGCATTTCAACATCCCCAACGGTTATTTTCTGGTCCGGGAAGTAAGTCCCTTGCTGCAGCCGTTTAAACAGATTAGTGTTCCTGAAGACGCGAGCGTCATGAACCTTTCCCGGCCAGCCCACGTTGATGTTGGTGAAACGTCCCTTGTGATCCACAAGTGCTTGCAGCACCATTGAAAAGTACCCCTTGAGGTTTATGTACTGGGTACCCTGGTGCTCCGGTGCCAAGATAGGGATATGGGTTCCATCTATCGCCCTACCACAGTTAGGGAATCCCACTGCAGCAAAGCCATCCACTATGACCTGCACATTTCCCAGAGTCACTACCTTTCGTAGCAGCAGCTCAGTGATTGCTTTGGCTACTTGCATCACAGCAGCCCCCACAGTAGATTTGCCCACTCCAAATTGATTCTCGACTGACCGATAGTTGTCTGGCGTTGCAAGCTTCCACAGGGCTATCGCCACTCGCTTCTCAACGGCGAGGGCTGCTCTCATCTTGGTATTCTGGTGCTTCAGGGCAGGGGAAAGCAAGTCACAAAGTTCCATGAAAGTGCCCTTATGCATGCGAAAGTTTCGCAGCCACTGGGAATTGTCCCACACCTGCAACACTATGCGGTCCCACCAGTCTGTGCTTGTTTCCCGGGCCCAGAATCGGCGTTCCACGGCTATAACCTGCCCCATTAACAGCATGATCTCCAAAGCACTGGGGCCCGCGGTTTGATAGAATTCCATGTCCATGTCCTCATCACTCTCACCGCCACGCTGCCGTAGCCTACTCCTCGCTACCTGGTTTTGCAGGTTCTGGTTCAGCATAAACTGCACGATAACACGCGAGGTGTTTACAATGTTCATGACTGCTGTCTTGAGCTGAGCGGGCTCCATGCTTGCCGTGGTATGGTGTCTGCACTGTTCACCCAGGAAAAAGGCGCGAAACGGTTGTCTGCCATTGCTTCCCTGGAGAGTGGGGAGGATGAACCCAGAACCACCCGCGACAATGTTTTTGGCCCCATCAGGCATTGGGATCTCAACCCAGAATTCCAATGGAGACTGCGGGAACTATGGGATAGCTATGGGATAGCTACCCACAGTGCAACGCTCTGGAAAATCGACGCTAGTCCCGGTACATGGACGCACACCGCCGAATTAATGTGCTTAGTGTGGCCGCATACATTTGACTTTATACAGTCGGTTTCCAAAATTCGAATGATATAAATTCGGATTAATCCTGAGGGTATGTCTACACAGCAGAAAAACCCAGGGCTGCATAGTAATCCACCTCCCCAAGAGACAGTAGCTAGGTCAATGGGAGAATTCTCCGTCAACCTAGCGCTGTCTACACCAGGATTAAGTTAATTTAACTGCATCATTCAGAGGTGTGAATTTTTCACATCCCTGAGTAACACAGTTATATCGACCTAATTTCCTAGTGTAGACCAGCCCACAGACAAAGGAATGTGTATTTGATTCTCTGACCAGCCTGATAGTCAAGCAAAGACAATGATGGTCCAAATTTACAGGTAAGTAGTAAACAGGATCATCAAGACAGCAAAGGTGTGGATAGCAGGGAATAGAACAATCTGCATTTTAGCAAACACAAGTAATGGGGGGTGGGGAAGAGTATGGCGCCTCCTTCACCACCAGACTCCATGCTTCCTCCCTGTTTGAATAAACTTTACTTTGAGGGGTAACCCTCAGAAGAATTCATGTCAAAGGTTTACTAGTCTATAAAGACAGGAGACCTGAATATCAAGTGATGAGCAATTGAATCAACTGATTGTATACAATATTACTGTATTATAAAAGTGTATAGAATGAGGTCATTTCTGAAAGCTAATGACAGACGTGATTAAAATCATTGTGAAAGGTATATAGTACACTGCATAAGGATTTATAGACTCTCATTCATATTGGGCTGTACAGTCTACCCAGACAGAGGGGAAGGTCACAGCTATCTACCTGTCTTCTATGTAAATTAATCATGGTGAAATCAGAAACAACAGAAGCCCTATTTACATAGAAATCATACAGGGGGATGGGGAAGCCCACAGGAAGGGAAGAACAACATGAGTTGATCCTGCTTTTTGAAACAAGTTCACTGAACTTTGGAACATATAAGCAAGGACAGAAGCCATCTTTGGCATCCATCAGACAGACAGACACCATGGAACAGAGATCCTGAAAGCTAAGAAAGATGGCTCCTTCAACCAAGGGGAGGGGGCAGTTTGAAGTTTCTGGAACGGAATATAGGAGAGAAACCTCCTTAGGCAAAGAAGACAAGGGAAGCCAGCATCTTGTACTTTTGTGGAAGGTCCTGGCTGAGGGAAAGATAGCCATGGCTGAGAAGAAGAATGACTGAGGAGAAAAGCCATCTTGAACAAAGCCTGTATCTTGCTAGATTAAGTTTTAGACTTTTAGATGCATATTTGGTTTTATGTTACTTGGAACTCTTTCTATATCCATTCCTTACACTTGAATTCACTTAACCCTATGTATATTTTGTTAATAAATTTATTTCATTTTTACCTTAAACCAACTCAGTGCTAGTTTTAAAGGGAAGGGTGTATTTACCCCAGTTAAGTTATCAAGCTGTGATGTGTTTTGTCTCTTTAGAGCAGTGTTTCCCAAACTTGGGATGCTGCTTGTGCAGGGAAAGCCCCTGGTGGGCTGGGCCGGTTTGTTTACCTGCCGCGTCCGCAGGTCCGGCCGATCATGGCTCCCACTGGCCACGGTTCGCTGCTCCAGGCCAATGAGAGCTGCTAGAAGCAGCGCGGGCCGAGGGACTTACTGATCGCTTTCAGGATCTCTCCTCAGTCATTCTTCTTCTCAGCCATGGCTATCTTTCCCTCAGCCTGGACCTTCCACAAAAGTACAAGATGCTGGCTTCCCTTGTCTTCTTTGCCTAAGAAGGTTTCTCTCCTATATTCCATTCCAGAGACTTCAAACTGCCCTCCCACCTTGGTTGAAGCATTGCAAAACAGCCAAGGTTGCAGGGCAGGCAGTGACAAAACGCCTCACTGCTTTGGATAACACCCCAGAATGTAACAGTGTCATCTGAAAATTTTAAAAGCATTCTCTCCACTCCATTATCCAAGCCATAAATGAAAATATTGAATAGTCCCAGACTCAGGACTGACCCCTGTGGGACCTCACTAGATATTCCTTCTCAGTTCGACAGTGAACCATGGATAACTACTCTCTTTCAACCAGCTGTGTGTGCGCCTTATAGTAATTCTATCTAGACCACATTTTCCTAGTTTGCTTATAACACTGTTATGTAGGACTCTGTTAAAAGCCTTAAAAATCAAGATATATCACATCCGCAGCTTTTCCCTTATCCACTAGGCCAGTAACCGTGTCAAAAAAGGAAATTAGGTTGGTCTGGCATGATTTATTCTTGACAAATCCATGCTGCCTATTCCTTATAACCCTGTTATCCTCCAGATGCTTACAAATTGATTGGTTAATTTGTTCCAGCATCTTTCCAGGTATCGAAGTTAAGCTGACTGGTCTATAATTCCCCAAGTCCTCTTTGTTCCCATTTTTAAAGATAGATATTATGTTTGCCCTTCTCCAGTCCTCTGGGACCTCACTCAGCCTCCACAAGTTCCTGAAGATAATTGCTAATGGTTACAAGATTGCTTCAGCTAGTTCCTTAAGTACCCTAGGATGAATTTCATCAGACCCTGCTGACTTGAATACATCTAATTTATCTAAATATTCTTTAATCTGTTCTGTCCCTATTTTGACTTGCATTCCTTACTCCTTGTTGTTAATATTGATTACACATTAATTACCCATAACTCACTCAATCTGGGGGGCAGGAGGGAGAGGAAGGGAAGTTATTCTCCTTTTCCTCACATGCCTGAAAAGTCTGTGCCTAATGTGAATATTTTGCTGCACAGTGTTTCAAGGTCCTGTTCTGGACTTGATTAAGTCAAAGAAAATGGAATAGAAAATGCTCCTACCCTCCTTAGCCTTTGACACAAAAGGTTTGTTTTGCTTCCAATCTCCCAGCACATACAGTAGATAACACAGAAAACACTCAATATAGTTGGAGTTCATTGCAAGGGGAACTGAGGAGAGGATTAGTGCATAGCAAAACAAAAGCTCACTTGCAACTGTTCCTTCTGCATTGCTTGGTATGTGCTATTTCTCAGCCAGAGTAGGGGGGAAATCATGCGATTAATCATCCAATAGTGGTGTTCAGTGCACAGGGCAAACCCACCTCTGGTGGCCAGACCAGCAATAAGTGGGTTAATATCCAACTCCATTTCCTTTCATCCCTACCTCATCTGCATACTGCTAATCAAAGGGGATGACAGCCTTTCTTCCAGACCTATCTAGGCACACATCCACACAGGTGCACTCCCACAGAAGCACACTTACACAACCAGTGATTGGTGTCCACTCCCGCCTGAAGGTACAGGATCCCGCAGGAACACAGATCTCCCTGTGAGATTGTGAATTTAGAGCAAAAGCTGTAAAGACAGAATGCAGACTAATAGTAATTGTCCTGCAGGAGTACTCTGGTATTAATGTCAAGTATCAGGGGGTAGCCGTGTTAGTCTGTATCTACAAAAACAACAGAGTCTGGTGGCACCAGTCTTTAAGGTGCCACCAGACTCTTTGTTGTTCTGGTATTAATGGTGACAAATGACCAACACAAGGGACCTAATTTTGTCCTCAAATACCTAGTTGTAATCCTTATTGAAACCAATGAAAGCTGCACCTTTGTATCGGAGGGTAGAACTGGGCTACTGAGTTAAAACCCGTGTTTCTATGGGTATATCTGTGTCCAGTATTCTGAAGTCTGTGCTAGAGAATTTAGGCTCAAAAGTTGCATCACTTTCAGAGTGTCATTTTCCATGAGACTTTGCAGGTTACACAATTCCTGCAGACTCTGCACATCTCCTGCGACTCCCTCATGGATCTCAGCGAGGTCAAGATCCAACATTCCTTATGAACCATGAAACTCCCATTCGCTTCAAAGGGGATTTGTGGTGTGCATAATTGGATCCACAATCTGCACCCCCTACATGCACGTATATTCATATAACACTCATATGCATGCAAACACACGTACACACACACACAAACATACACTTCACTAGCCCCTTCACTGAATAATGCAGAATTCCCAGGGCTCACAGTTCATTCAGCCTGTTTGGTGAAGTTTACAGTAGCTGTCCTTTCTCTACATGCATTTAGGGTGTGATCCTACAGGCTTAATTCACCCAAGTGGCCCCATCGACTTTACTGGGGCCACTTTTGTATGAGTCAGAGCTGCAGGCTGGGCTCCCACTGGGAACGTACTGTAGGTCTCTTGCAGCCGCAGGAGGGGAAGGAATATTGTACTCATTCCAAATACTAATTGCACCCTGGTGATTCCTGACTGCAGTTCTTCTGTGCTTGCAAGCTCTCATTTCTTTTTTTTTCTTTTTTTCCAAACAGACAATTTAATTTGCCTGAGGGAACCTTTTGACAGTGTATCCGTCTGTAACAAGCTCCTGCTGGGAGCAGCTGGACTTGTACACAAGGATTGGAAAGGCAGACCTTTCCCTTCAGAGAAAGCCAGGAAACAGAAGGTTATTAGCTCAGGACAGGGAGTTCAGGCTGAACCTGGCATTGATCTACAGAGCAGCGGCAGCATCTCTCCACCCTTCCCTCATATTTGGCCTTCAAACCTTCTGGGCTGTTGCTCAGTGCCTGAGATGTCATCATGAATGAGTATAACTCTCAGACCTTGTGCAATTAAATTGCTGCCCTGAATTTGCTGAGCCTACGACACACCTTCTGTGCATGTAAGGCAGGCCGGAGAATCCATCCAAGAAAGAAATCTAATGGAGCTGCTTCACACAGCGAACCAACTTTGGCGCTATAAGAGTAAATATTGCCTGCCCTGTGCTGATGCGCTAGAGCGGGGGTGGTGGTGGGGGAGGATGAATGACAGGACACACAGGCACCCTTCCCCACCAATGTACACATAAGGCAGCTATAATTTGGCCCCCAGAGCTCCAGTGCATGAGGAGAGTGGAAGGTCAGCTAGAGCCGACCAAACCAAAGGGGGAGTGTCTGCATGTGGCTGGGCATAGCTAGACCCCAGCACCCTGACCAGCACCCTAAGTGTGGCAAGAATTACCTCACTTTCCCCAGCACCTAGAAGGGTTTACATAGGTATTGCTGCTCAGACAGCAAACTCCAACTCACGACCAGCCCAGCTCTGCCTCTTACATGGCATAATTTAGCCCAGTGGTTCTCAAACCATCAGTCATCCTCAGAGCCTGGCCTGGGGGTGGGGTCACAGGATGAACCCAACCAGTGGGGAGCTGGTGTGTTTGGGTGCAAATATCTATGGGAAGGTCTCTCTCTTACAAAATTGTTCACGTACTTTGAACCTACAGAGTCAGCTGAATGCAGCCCCCTGCATCATCAATTTAAGCTCCAGTGTTTTCTGAACTAGCGTACAGACCCTTCCCTACCCCCTATGACAATTTGACCTGTCTCTTAGGGTTTCCAAAAGCTGTGATGTGCCAGCACCTGGGTTTCTTATGTAGGTCTGCCACCTGGCTGTCAGAGGGATTAATCAGACTCAGTTTGACCCCTCTGGAGAGAGAGGCTCCATCTGCCCTTGCTGTGACCTTTTAATGACTTGGGCATCAGGCCCAAGTATTTTTGTTCTAGCTTCAAGTGGGTTTATTCATGGCTGATTAAATAATCAGGCAAAGTGTTGCTGGTTTAAATAAACATTTTTAGGCCTCTCCTGAATGTGTTCACTGAGTGGATAATAATGATCAGAATACTTTATGCTAATATTGCACCTTTCATCCAATGCCACCGAAATGCTTCACAATCGTGGAACTCATTATTAATATCTTTGTTTTTAGAGAGGGGGAAATGAAGGCACGTAGAGGTGAAGAGATTCAAGCTAAAGGCTCATGAGTCATTGGCAGAGCAGAGAACAGATCCCAGCACTCCTGACGGCCAGTCCTTGGCTCTAATCACCGGACAACGTCACATGCAGAAGCAACAATAGAGCCTCTCAGTCCCCGACTCTGAACTTGGAGCTCCTTGCCTCCCAGGCAATTCCCTTCACTCTCCCTCATCCCTTTTGATGTCCGACAAAGAGGGACTTTGTCTGTGTTTGGAAGACTGGTGAATAAGGTGACCGGACATTCTGATATTATTGGGACCGTCCCGATATTAGAGGCTTTGTCTTTTATAGGCAACTATCTCACTCTTCCCCCCCTTCCCCGCCCCCCGGAAAAAAAAAAGTGTCCCAATTTTTCGCACTTGCTATTTGGTCACCTTACTGGAGGTGGTGATGTCACATGGGGCATAAATGGGGTAGAGAGACAGCTGCATGACCCTAGATCCTTCCTAGCCCCCAGGGTAAACATACTCCTGTGAGTTAAGCTGTACTGGGTTCCTTGAAGGCTACCTACCATCCTCCCTGCTCCCATGCCCACTGCAGTGGGCAGCAGGAGCTGTTCGAAGGTACAGAGCTGCATGGTCAGGGCATAGCATGGGGGATCAAGTTTCTCTGCTCCCACTGTACTCACATCAGTCAGGAGAGTTCACTCAATCCGGCCTCATGCAGCAGCCATTGGATGACCTTCCCCAAGCCAAGCAGCACATAGCTTTATGGTGAGTAAAGGAACAGGGAGAGGGTCACAGAAGAACAAGGGTAAAGTCAAAGAAGAATAAAAAAATAGATAAAAATACATAGGAAAAGAAAAAATGGGACAAGAAGGGAATCAAAGAGCAGATACACAAGGATGGGAGGGAGACTCAGAACAGAAATGGTAGCAACTGCCAGGCATGGCATAAAGCGACTCTGGGGGCTGACCTTTGCCAATCCTTCACAAAGGAGATCTAATAAAAACAAGACAGGGAACCACTGCCTTGGATGTAACCTTGTTTATTCTCTAAAAGACCCATCAATGCTCTTCTTATGCTGAAACTATCACCAGATGATCCCCCAAAATGTCATTTTCCATGAGACCCTGCATAGACAAAGTTGGAGAATTTGTAACTTGCCAGTGTGGGGGGTCTAGGGCCAGTCAGGAGACCCTCGGGACAGCAAAGATCAGACACCTCATGAGCTGGAGCAGGAAAGGTGGCACACTGGGACTGTGACCCTTGTCAGGTTTATAAAATGGTATTGTAAACTGTAGATGGGATATTGGTGCCAATCAGCTGTCATGAAGGGAGTTAGAGAAGATGTGCACAGCTGTAAGAAGGTGGCATTGATTTTACTTTGTGGAAGCTCAGTATGACGTTCAAGCATTGTACGCTTTGGGGTCTAGCTTGTTATATTATCTTGCCAAAAAAACAAAACAAAACAAAAACAAAAAGACTGAAGACTCTCTCCTGCAAACAAACTCCAGCTGAGATGGTGGTTTTGCATGTTCTCCATTAACGTAGCCTCATGAGAGGCAGCAGTGTCTGATGGATGCTGAATTTTGTTTCTTCTGCACTGAAAATTGCCTGTGTGTTTTTTTGTCCATAGCTGGGGACACATTTTCACTCATTGGTTAGCCTAAAGCTCTGACATAATGCTAGCTTTGAAAAAAGATACATAAAAAAAAAAAAATTGGTCCTGTCTGACTTCTATGCAATGGCCGGGGGGGGGGGGGGGGGGTGGGGGGGGGGGGTATTCAGTAAATACCAGAAGCCTAATCTGAAGAGACCATTCTGATTAATGTCAGATCATCCAGCCAAATTCTTTGCTGCATAGTTGGAAAATTAGAAGGAATCCAAGTCTGAAAAGCACAAAGGACTGCAGGGTTTGTATGTGCGCTGTAGACCAGTGTTTCTCAATGACCAGTCTGTGGACCGGCACCAATTCCTGAGATTTTCCTGACATGGTTTAGGCCAGCAACAAGCCGGTCTCTGGTATCAAAAAGGTTGAGAAACACTGCTGGAGACTGTACAGTGGTGCATTAGCACCAAAACAAACCATTCAGCATCCTGAAAACCTACCAGATTTGTGCATTTTGAGGAAGGGGAAGAGGGAAAGTTGGCATCAGTTCCCTTTTTATGAAACCCAAAGATATTTTATTTTAAATAGGAATGGATATAGAATAATTTGGGTTGAAAAGAATGTCTGGTTTTTGTTCTGTGTTTGTACAGCATCTGATCTTGACTAAGAGTTCTAGATGCCACAGAAATACAAATAAATAAAAACAAAGTGGGTCATCTAGTATATACCACTGCTTCATGCACAGCAGGAGTGATTTCTTTATCCCACAATCCTCTCTACTATATAGGTGTCTAGTCTATCTTTGATCTCCAATTATGCCGATTCCACAGTCTCCCTTGGCAGCTTGCTCCATAGACTAATTGTTCTAACAGAAAGGTTTAACATTTAACCCATATTACCTTGCTACAACTTAAGCTGATTTCGTCTTGTTCTCTCCTCATTGGCTAACGAGTACAATCGATCCCACACTTCTTTTGCTCTTTTCAGGAATAATAGAAAGTTGTATATACTGTTTTCCAACTTGCAAAATAATGGACTAACTAGATATTAAATCAAGATTTAATTAAAAGATTAATAGTAATTAAATTAAATCATTTAATTTAAGTGAACGATTACTATTAATGCTCTGTGAAGGTTGGGAAATCAAACACCAATGAATCAGGAAATCCTAAAGGGAAGATGCCAAATTCTGCTCTCAATCACTGCACTGTAAATCTGGAGTAACTCCATTGGCTTCAACGAATGGGTGGATTTATAGTGAAGGCATGGCAGCTGGTAGATCTGGATTATATCCCTGGCTGTGGTACAGAGTAACAAAGCCTTATGTCAGGAAGTTATTCATTCAACAAGCCTTTGCTTAGTCATCATCAGCTGTGACATGTTTGTTAGTTGAAGTCTCTAAGTCAATGCAGGGCACTCTGAAACCGATTTAAGCAAGTCCACAAAAGGGTGTTGCATCAATATAACTAAATCAACTTAGAAAAATGAGGTCATTAAATCGGTGCAATTTCTGTGTGTAGATTGGGTCTTGGTGAAAATGAGAATGAGGCTCAATGGCTCAGATCTCATGGAAAGGACTCTTTGCGTTCCCCACATACAGTTTCTTCCAATATCTTCCTTTGGGACAGCAGGTTTGCTTCCTCTCTCCCAAGGTAAGAAGCAAGGGCATCAGCCCCCAGAACTTGGGGAATCCGGCCCAGGCCAAGACCAAGGCTATCCATAATGAGGGGCTGTGTTCTTTGGTGCCTCTTAGGTCCACTGGTTGTCCCTAGGTTCCTTGCCAGAATGGTTCTGGTGGAACCTTGTTGATATGATTCCCCCCAGCTGTTTGCTGCCCCATACAAGAGTGGGGGAGGGTTCTGCAGCATAGAGGGGACATTTGTTAGATATTAGGCCTCAGGATATTCAGTCCCTCAAAAGGATTAAGTGTGATGATATCCAGATAATTTTTTTAAACAATAATTAAAAATCCCACTGAATTAGGACTTTAATAAATTTGGGCACGTGGACAGCTAACAAGTCTGCATCAATCCAACTTCAGACACAACTGAGATCAGAATCTGGACTCCCATCGCCAGTGTACATCAGCTTCCATTGCTAATCTATTTCCACACTAATCCTGTGAAGCCAGAAAGAGAATACTTCCATGTCTTAAATCAATCAGATTAAATGTAAAGTAGAGAGATCGAAATTTGTTTTTATCCCTAGAAAAAATGCAATCAGTTGACATGACTACAGACCTCTTGATATCATTTTCTGTTGCTGCTATTCTTTATAGCAAGACGCAAACTAGCTCAC
This sequence comes from Trachemys scripta elegans, assembly GCF_013100865.1. Classification (NCBI taxonomy): domain Eukaryota; kingdom Metazoa; phylum Chordata; order Testudines; family Emydidae; genus Trachemys; species Trachemys scripta. The sequence goes on from NC_048304.1 coordinate 20,364,678, forward strand.
AGTGCCGACCCCAGATTTAATATCAATAGCTACTGGAAAGCAGAGATAGACCCAAGTATGACCTGGGATCTGAACATGCCTGAAATTTGGACCTGGCTATGAACTTTCCAGCCATGGTAGCTGGAGTGGCATGCTGCTATGTGGAACAATATAAGACAAAGCCCCAAAATGAGGGACAAAAAAGAATTATTCATACAGGAATCATAAAATGCTGAGGGATTCCTTCCTCTTCAGTAAAGAATTTCTTCTACAATATCAGCGCAGTGAGACTTATTTTTTATGTAAATACTCAGCAATAAATATAATATGAGAGCACATCAGATTTGCCTGGAAGGTAGTAACTTTGTGTCTAAAATGAGTGTCATCCCGTGAAATGTAGGACAGCTGAGAAGTAGATTTTGCAGCTAAGGCCCGTCTCTGCAATGGAGGGAGACAGTGTTGATTAGGGCGGATGAATGGATCGCTGTGAACAGATTTCTTAGCAAGCTTCAGTGTTGCAGGAGCTAAGACTGATGTGCTGAGCAAAGCAGGATTACGATGTGCTGTCAATTTTGGGGGTGGGGGTGGAACTTTAATTGAACTATGGTTGTAAATAAGCCAAATAATGCTTGAAATCAGCGGTTTTCAACCTTTTTTCATTTGTGGACCCCTAAAAAATTTCAAATGGAGATGCAGAGCCCTTTGGAAATATTAGACAGTCTGAGGACTCTCAGGGGTCCACAGACCACAAGTTGAAAAGCCACTGCTTTAAACTATAGTGCCATTGCTAATTGCCATCTTTGTACTAACGAAACAGGTACTAGATGCATCTACAGACTTTAATAGCCTCTTGCAGGTCACATGACAGAAGACATTGCTTATGAATTATTAAAATAAATAGTTCTAGAGTTTATTTCAAGATCATATAATTGAATAACTGAATTGTGGGTTCTGAAATCCAGATCTGAATCCAAATCTCAGCTACCCTAGGGACTTGTGTTTGTTCGGGCCCATTTCTGAGTTAGCAGTTAGCCAGCATGATTAGATCCGAGGCCAAACTTTGCCAGTCTGGATATGAATCTCCACAAAGTTTGGAGTGTGGGGATAGGGGTGGACCCAAAGTTCCATTTTGAGTCGTCTCTAATCATATCCAGGGAAATTGCATAAAAGAAAGTAATTCCCCTAATTATGCACTTAATCCTCAACCCAGCTCTGGTTGCTTTGTGCTATAAAGAGTAAAGCACCTGAATAACTGTTCTAAAGCAACAGCTGAGAACTTCCTGGAGAGAGCCAGGCATTTCCCACCTCTTCCACCGCCCTCTGACTGCCCCCACCCCTATCCACATCCCCAGCCTCCCCTGCCTCTATCCAATCCCCCTCCCCCGCTCCCTGCCCCATTACCGCACTGCCTGCAGCACCGGTGGCTGGTGGCACAGCTGCACCAGGACAGGCAGCCCCGCCGCCCGGCTGGAGCCAGACACGCACCGCGCAGCACAGAGCACCGGGTCAGGCCAGGCTCTGCAGCTGCGCTGCCCCAGGAGCTCGCAACCCCGCTGCCCTGCGCAGTGAGCTGAGGCTGCAGGGGAGGGGAAAACAGCGGGGCAGGAGCCGGGGGCTAGCCTCCCAGGCCAGGAACTCAGGGGCCGGGGAGAATGGTCCTGCGGGCTGTAGTTTGCCCACCTCTGCTCTAGGAGATCACTGCAATCCCCCACTAGAACTAACGCAGCCCTTCTGGGAACTGGCAAGGTATCTTACAGCCAACCTCCTCACTGTCTCTCTTGAGCTGTGCCGAGTGAAAACTCAGTGCAGCTGAGGATCTGTTCTGTGCCTATTGTTTGAGCCTTCTCTGCCTCAAACAATTTTCTCATCATTATCTAACGACCTTATTCGGTCTCAATTCATTGGTATAGAAATGGTTTTCCCATGGAATCTCACACCCGAATTGTATTGTCGCAGGTCTCTGCGGACTTGCATTGAAATAGTTTTTCCATGTAAACTGACATTGCAATCCCATTGTCACTTGGCCCGGAAGGTTTGCAGTGAAATAATTTCTCTATTATATCTCACATATTAATGCCGTTGGTCCCCATAGATTGCACAGGAACAGTTTCCCATGTGCAATCTTACTTTTTAATGCCATTGTCTTTACAGACTAGTACTGAAATGGTTTTCCCGTATAATTTCACACTCAAATATAGCATCATTGCAGGTCCCCGCAGACTTGCATTAAAATAGCTTTCCCATTCTAACGACATTACATAGGGGACATTATTGTTGTTGCTGCTGTATAAATGTCAGAGGCAATTTACACTTTTCAGTGCATAGAAAGTCCCACTCATGGTAAGAGATTGTGTCATTTACGACAAGCACCAATGGTCAAAATATTGACCCTCCGAAAATAGCACCAAGCCCCACTTGTCATAAACCTTAGCTAAAGCAACATGGTTGCAACAGCTCCACTTACAATGCAGAGGGGTCAGGCAATATCTCTAAATGTTCTCATCTTTACCACTCTGATTTCCACCCCCTTCTCATCTCTCTCCTTCTCTCCCCTACTCTGACAAGCGTTCTCCCTCTCTCTGCAGTCTTTGTTCTCTCTCTGTTTCTTCCAAGCCTCTCCTCCTCAGTAATTTCTTGTTCTCCACTCAGCTACTAAAACGCTATTCTAAAGGCTTAATACAGCATCTACCAGTTCATTTGCCCATGTTGCTTCTTGCCCTCCAAAAGAAAAGTTGAGGTTAGCAGGCTAAACCACAATGCAACCAACCCCAAGTGGTCAAAATTCTAGAGTCAGCCCTCAAAAATTCGTGAGATTGATTTAAAAATCATGAAATTGTAAATAAAAACAAACAATATTTGAGTTCTTCTGGGTTTTGAGCCATTGAGGAGTCACGTTTTCTAGCTTTTCTCTGCAATCAAAGGGCTAGAAACTTTTCTTAAATGAAAGCTGAGATTCTTACAAAATAACATGACTCCAGGAGCTGGGGCTTTAAGAAAGAGACCAAATATCATGAGACTCAAGGTAAAATGCAAGAACTGACCAGACTGAAATGATAACTGTCATTCAGATTGCCCCTCCTCCTCATTCCCTATTGTATCACCTCATCTCAACTCCTCTAAATGAACAAAATGCAAGTGTTGGATAGCTTTCTCTCATTTCCTCCCCATGAAACTCAAGTGGATTTTGCTAGCTCTTAGTTTGCCACCTCTCTGCAGAGATGCTGTAGAACTACAGAATTCAGTTATGCTTCCCACAGAATGTAGCCCCAAATAACCTGAGGGGAGGAACAATAGAATGGGCTTGTCTGTGGCTGGAAAGCTGGCTAACCTTTAGTCAGTGAGATAAGTCTGATAAAATCTGCATTTCCTCCCTACAATCAGCATTCAGCACCCCTGTGTCAAGGTGAATAAAACATCTGACTGCATCACCCAGAACATATTTTGTCATGATACAATGGCATCTACTGGCCTTTTCCTCAGAGAGTTGTAAGGGGAAAGGTTCCTGCTGAGGCCCATAGCAGCTGGTAGCTGCTAATACATTTTGTACTACATGAAGCACACAAGGGACCAAAGCCACAAAGCTCAGAGGCAGATCAAGATTTTGATCCAGGTTTTTTTTCAATCCATTAGCGAGATGTCCAAGAGGGAAAGTTAAGATCTGTCTTTGAACATTCCCAAATTCCAGTGAGGTTCTTGTCTGGAGTTATAGTTAGTAATAGTAATTGTATTATTATTTGTGTTGTAATAACCATCAGCATTTGTTCATCAGCAGGATTTTAACCTAAGACCATAAGATCCACATTGCAGACCTCTGCCACTTAAAACTACAGGAGTAACTCTGTTAGCCGGTAGCAATAGTTGGCTGTTATCCATTAGTGACTAGCAATAAGGGAAGTCGGTAACACATAATTTGCCCGGATGTTACAATAGCACCCAAAGAACTCCACTCAGAAGCAGGGTCCCATTGTGGTGAGCACTGTATAAGCACTTAGTAAGACATGGTCCATGTCCCAAAGATATAATGTCTTATAATCTAATTTAAAACAAGATGCAACAAACAAAGACAACAAAAAATAGGAGAAGGAAGAGGGTAATGTTAGGGCTGGCTGGAAAACAATAATTCTGTTTCATGAAAAACTTCTTGTCAGGATGGTTAAGCACTGGAATAAATTGCCCAGGGAGGTTGTGGAATCTCCATCATTGGAGATTTTTAAGAGCAGGTTAGACAAACACCTGTCAGGGATGGTCTAGATAATATTTAGTCCTGCCACGAATGCAGGGGACTGGACTAGATCAGAGGTTTTCAACCAGAGGTACATGTATCCCTGGGGATACATCAACTCATCTAGATATTTGCCTAGTTTTACAACAGGTTACATAAAAAGCACTAGCAAAGTCAGTACAAACTAAAATTTTATACAGACAATGACTTGTTTATACTGCTATATATACACTATTCACTGAAATGTAAGTATATTTACATTCCAATTGATTTATAATTTTATGGTAAACGTGAGAAAGTAAGTAATTTTTTTCAGAAAGTGTGCAGTGACACTTGTATTTTTATGTCTGATTTTGTAAGCAAGTAGTTTTGAAGTGAGGTGAAACTTGGGATACCCCATCAAATCAGACTCCTGAAAGGGGTACAGTAGTCTGGAAAGGTTGAGAGCCAGTGGACTAGATCAGTTGTTTTCAAACTGTGGGTCGGAACCCAATACTGGGTTGCAGAATGTAAGGCACTGGGTTGTGGCGGCTCTGATCAGCACGGCCGACCAGGCTGTTAAAAGTCCTGTCGGCGGTGCTGCCCAGTTAGGGCAGGCTAGTCCCTACCTGTTCTGACACCGCGCTGCGCCCCAGAAGTGGGCAGTAGCAGGTCCGGCTCCTAGGCAGGGAGGCCACAGGGCTCCGTGCACTGCTCCCGCCCTGAGCACTGGCTCAGCACTCCCATTGGCTGGTTTCCGGCCAATGGGAGCTGGGGGGGGTAGTGCCTGCAGAGAGCCGCGTGGAGCTACTTGTACACCTCTGCCTAGGAGCCAGACCTGCTGCTGGCCGCTTCCGGGGTGCACCGCAGTCCACGGTGCCAGGGCAGACAGGAAGCCTGACTGGTTGCTGCCCAAGGTAAGCCCGCGCCACAACCCTGTGCCCCAGTCCCCTGCCCCAGCCCTGAGCCCCCCGCAAACCTGGAGCCCCTTCCTGCACCCCAAACCTCTCATTCCCGGCCCCACCCCCGAGCCTGCACCCCCAGCCCAGAGCCCTCACCTCCTCCTGCATCCCAACCTCCTGCCCCAGCCCTGAGGCCCCCCAAACCCAGAGCCCCCTTCTGCACCCCAAACCTCTCATTCCCGGCCCTACCCCAGAGCCTGCACCCCCAGCCCAGAGCCCTCACCCCCGCCTGCACCCCAACCCCCTGTCCCAGCCCAGAGCCCCCTCCCACACCCTGAATCCTTCATTCCCGGTCCCATCCCGCAGCCCTCACCCCTGCACTACAACCCTCTGCCCCAACCCTGAGCCCCTCCAATACCCCAAACCCCTCATCCCCAGCTCCTTTGGGTCGTGGGCGTCAACAATTTTCTTCATCTGGGTCACTAGAAAAAAAGTTTGAAAATCACTGGACTAGATGATCTCACAAGGCCCCTTCCAGTCCTACAGTTCTATAAAGGTTTCAACATTCATTTTGGTTCCAATGTGGAATAAAACCAAGACTTTTTGAAAATTTTCATGAAAAAAAGAGAAAGCAAGAGAATACCCAATAACCTGGGAATTAGGGCACTCACCTGGCATGGGGAGGACCCACATTCAAATCCCTGCTCCAAATCAGGCAAAGCACTTCTTTAACAAAACTTTGGTTAGGCAGGTCTCTCAGGTCCAGGAGAGAATATCTGGTCACCAGGTGAGAGAGAAACCCACCCCAGAATAGCCAATAGGCCAGTGATTAAGGCACTCATCTGGAAGGCCCATGTTCAGCTCTAAGTCCCTGATCTGACTCAGGCCCGATAGTGACTTGAACTTGCATCTCCCACAGCCCTGCCTAGTCCCTAGCCACCAGACTATCCTGGGGTAGGGCCATCTCTTTACCAGAAATTCCATCCTGCACCTGAAAAAGCTCTCTCAACAAACTGGCATTTTCCATTGAAAAAATGTTTCATCAAAAAGTCTGCAGCCAGCTCTAGTAACGATAAGATCATGTAGTTACATGAGTTAGCTATTGTACAGTTTAATGATTCTGAATAATGCCAGCTATCTGTAACTGCTGCTCTACCTAGCCATCTTTCATTGGCTGATTTCTTGTAGGCATCGCAGCAGAAGTGGGTCTTGAGGCAAGACTTCGATAAGGTTGAAGCTTGGTCCTAGTTCTCATATCAAGGCAAATGAGGTAGTATATTTGCAGGGAGAGGCATTCCTAGGAATAATTCAAAGACTCCCAAATTCTCCAAATTCAATAATGGAGTTTTAAGCCATCACTGCACACGCGACCCCAGCCTGTGCTGTGTGTATCAGATGCTCCCCAGGGTCTGGCCCATTATTTTTCCACGCACTCAATCTGTCCTTTAGCACAAAGTGTACCTTAGGCAGTTCTTATGTTCCATGGAATTACAAATGTGTTCTTAAATCTAAATGTACACATGAATAGCCAGTCGCTTCATTAAGATCAGAGCTGTGATAACGACCTCCCAAGGAATTCATACTGATCACATACTTAACAGGGAGAAAATTTTAAAGATTAAATTAAGCACATATTAGCTAATGATCTCTTAAGTTATTCTATGAAGATCCCTTGGTAATTAGAATTAACAGGAGAAGCAGAGCAGGAGAAAAGAAATGTCTCAATGTCACTTCATGCCGAGCATCCAGAAACCCCAGATTCAAGCTACATATTAATTTGGGGGATGCTTACACTATCAACAAAAAACTCATAATACTATAGACTATTCAAACTGGATTTTCAAAATCTAAAGTATTAATATGCTGGTGATTACCTCATTTCATTTCATTGGGTTGAGACTATCAACCTAGACCGGTTACGTTTCACTTATATTTATAGAAAGTTTGGTCCAAATTCTCAAAGACAAACACATACTTTTGCACATGCCTAACTGAGATGTGGCTATCCCAGATGTACATGTATTCACAACCTGATTAGTGCACTTTAAGCAGATTCGCACTTATCGGAAAATGTAGGCCTCCATCGTCAGTTTCACTTCCTGGTTTTCATGCACTAGCACAAATCTTTGGTTTGGATTCACACCACCTCACTGCCCTTAAAACTGCCCCTCCATTTTATCCTTGAAATTTTAAAAACATTCACAAATGCTTTTCTTTTCATAGGAGGTTTTGTAAAACACTTTTGTTAAAGAGACTAAATCTTGGGCCCAAACCCTAGCTGGGAGCATGTTCCTTTAATTCTGGACAACACATGACGTTGTGAACACAAAAGGATCAAGTAAAAACAGAAATGAATAGAACTTGATGCATTACAGCACAGTATCAGTGACTAATTCCAGCTTCTGTAGGCGATGGCTCTGGGATGCTGTCGGAAAACATCAATGTGACAAGCAATATGTTGAGAGTGAATCACAATTTCAGGGTTGTTTGTGGCCATGGAACAGAGGGAAGATACAAAATGTCACACAGGGTGAATTCTAGGCCTGCCTCTAGATAATAAACAATCTTACTCATAAAAGCAAAACAAGAAGCTGATCATCTGCCTTTAGAACTGGAGCATCTGAGCTTATAACATCTGTGACACCTGCCGGATGGAAGCTGAGTCCACCAGCCAGAGGAGATGTCTTTTCTTTCTGAGTCTGTGCCTGTTAAAAGCTTGAAAATCATTTTCTGTCCCACTTTAAAGCTGGCTTAATAATAGGAATTTTACTGTTAATGCATTATAGAAATTGAAGGTGAGAGATCCGTTAGATTATGTAGCCCATCCCCATGCTGCTGCATGAAAGGTTTTGTTTAAATATTTAACAGCAAAATTTTCCTGATGCCAAACTAATATGGAAACTGGTTTATAAATACAGACCTGTACATCACCAGCTAGCAGGGACCATATTATTGCTTCTTATACAAACCAAATAAAGCAGGAGTTGGTAAATACCGGGTGGGGCTTAAGAAAGATGCCCCAGGTGGGGCTTAAGAAAGATGTTGAGAAAAAAAGAGAAAATAAAGATGGTAGAGAGCTGTTACATGAGACAAGCGTATTTTTACAGTGGGGCAGTCTAATAAACATCCACATACTGGGGCCTGTTGTAATAATTGGAGCATAGCAGGTCTACTTTAATTGTAAGCCTAATTGATGGAAAGTGGTTAAGGTTCACAAATTTTCACATGATTTGTTATATAAAACTGTTTAAGAAAACATGTGAGAAGGAGACAGAAAGACGGAATTAATTTAAACAGAAAGGGTTTACTGATAACACAGTCCTTGAATGGTAAGATTATAAGTGGTAAACAAGAGGAATAGAGGATTGGACATTAATGAACCAAAATTGGTATTTCAGAAATTAGGCCTAATTGGTGGATGAAATGAGGGGATGAATTATTCCACCCATTGCCTGTTTGGGGCCCTTAAAAAGAGACTTTGGGGGAGAACAAAAGAAGAACCTTTATTATTTTACCATCACTGCAGCTGCAATGGAAGGATTGTTGCCATGACACCAGATCTTGATATTCCATTGAGCATGCTTGACCATCATTGCTGCACCAGCAAGGACTCCAATTTGATACATGTGAGAAATTGTATTCTATCTTCCCCTCCCTATATGCTCCTTTCTGCCTCCTATCTTCTTCCTGTCCTCTCTCTTGGCTTTTCCACTGATCCTGAAATCAATTGTACTCCATGGCACCTAATGTAACAGGATCTGACAACCCCTCACTGGTATGGATTGCTCTCCAGAATGTGACAACATTACAATACAGTCTTTAATTATATGATCACATACTATTTTTTCCACAGGCCCCCAGTCTGTTAGAGGTGGAAATGGGTGGGAATAAGCAGGAGGGGGCGGAGGGAAACAAGACAATGGTGAAAAGGAATCCAAAGAAATGTGGCAGGAAGAGGTGCGGTCACAGGGAAAGACATGAAGAATGGATGGGTCACAGGGAAGGATGTGAGGACAGAAGGGCCCTGATCTGCCCAACCCATCAAACTACACAGCAACTATTCAAATTCTTATTTGTAAAAGAAGAAGAAATGTGCCAAACTAGCACTCATTTAGTTGATACTGAGCAATCTGTCACTGCATAGCTGGGCTCTGGAAGGGGAGGAGCACAGGGCCAAAAAAGGAGAGGGAAAAGAGAAGGAACATGAACCTATGGGTATGTCTACGCTGCAGCTGGCAGTGAGCCTCCAAGCCTAGGTAACCCTGGCATTAATGGGACTGAAGCTAGCACGCTAAGGATAGCAGTATGGACGTTGTGGCCCATCTGAATCTCTAGGCTTGAAAGCCTGAGCTCTAACCCAAGCTGCAATGTCCACATTATAGTGCCCTAGCTTGAGTCTGTCTACCTGGGCTGGGAGGCTGCAGTTAGACATACCCCATGACACTTGGAAAGTCTGCATGTGCAAGCGGAAGTCACCCCCAAGTGCAGCAGCCCTGCCTTACAGCCCTAATATCCTCATGAACATGGATATTAGCGGAATCAACATGGGCGGGAGACTGCTGCTCCCTTTTCATTCTACAAAGTCACCTTGACACACTGACCTCTCACTTAAAAGTACCTCTACATCGGCCACAGCGGCTTTCCAGGTCATGCGCCCATCCCATTATAATGAACAACCTAAAGTAGTCATGGATAGAAAAAAAAATCTGCATGCAGATGAGGCTGTCTTGTTTTGTTTTTTGAGGCTCACACTTTTAAAATTGCAAGCACAAAAATGTGCACGCAATGCAAGTGAACGTGTAATTTGCATGGCCAATTGCCATGGATGCGAGTGACTACCCAACGAGTATATGCAATTGCAGTCATTCAATGTATATATTTTTTAAATCTTTACATATTTCAGAATTTTTTAAAATATCCTTTAAAGTAATTTTAAGAGTTTGTTGTATTGTACAATATTGTGTCCCAAACAGGTTTGAAAAGGGCCCTCAGATTAAAGTAATCTTTACCCAGTTCTGCGTCTTTCCAAAGTTATATAACATTTTCTTTATAGTGTAACTGAGACCTTTATTTAAAAAAAAAAAACACTAATTAATATGACAATTTATTATGTGCTGGATGACATGTATTTCCTTTTAGCTGTTTTGAATTTTCCACCTTTCAATTTAATTGAATGGCCCTTTGTTCTTGCAACATGGGACAGGAAGAATAGAAGATCCTAATATGCCTTCTCTAGAATATTCATTACCATAGAAAATCTTCAAATTCTGTCAATAAAAACAGCCATAATGGGTCAGACCCAAAGGTCCATCTAGCCCAGTATCCTGTCTTCCAACAGTGGCCAATGCCAGGTGCTTCAGAGACAATGAACAGAATGCTTAATCATCAAGTGATCTATCCCCTGTCACCCATTACCATGTTCAGAAGAAGTGGATGCATTGAACTAAAGGGAAAGGGAATTGAGATGACAGGGGAAAAAGGCAAAATTCATCACGGCCTTTTTGTCTCAATATTGGATTGGGAGCCAGAAACGTCTATGTTCTAATCCTGGCCGTCTGACACCCATTGCGTGTGCACCACTCTTCTCTAATACCCTGGAATGTTATACCTGCAGAAGTATTCATCATTTCCCACTCACACAGAGTAAAGGTTTGTGGTTTTGGAACTGCAGATCATGAATTCCAGCTGTGTGTGTGTGTGGGAGGCCACAGAACATTACACAAGCCATTATGCTTCAGCGTATCACAAGTTGCCACAGCAGCTGTCAGGGTGCTGTTTAAATCCTATCCTCTCTAACTGCCTCCTGCAGGAATTTTCACCCATATCGTGGAATCAAGAATAAGCGAATCCCATGGCGATAGTTGAACATTACACAGCTGACATACCCCCAGTCTTTACCTGATGGCTCCCCATTCTGTTATATAGCGGATCCACAGGAACAGAGAGGCAGATATACATAAGGGGCCCTCTTCGGCTCCTATTAAAATCAGTAGCAAAACTCATTGATATCAGTGGGAGCACAATTTAGACCTCACTTTTGAACTTTGTGCAACATTGCCATCTAGTGAGTGAAGTATCGGAAACCCAGGCCATGCTTTCTCAATACATTCTTCCATGCACATTGTGCTATGTAGGTAGGATGGAGCGGGAAGACCAGCCGCTCACCTGCAACTGAACATGCCTTTGCTTCTTATTTACAGCTTGCATTTCATATCAAACAGGAATTCCCTGCCATTCATTCTCTATTATTCTCATCCATTTGAAAACGTTTTGATTATTTCTGCCTGGAAACAAGCCTGCGCAGGACTCTTCAGAGCAACAGCTCAGAACCAAAATATTCTAAACATTTAAACACTTTCTGTCCCACGAAGGGGTTTTCAAACCACCATGACCAAGGCTTTTTGGTGGGTGTTATGTACAACATATTTGTAATTGGTTGGATGGTTACTAAATTCTGGCTATATAGATCAATGGATCTTAGACATAATAATAAAAGTGGACTATTATTACTTGTATGTAGCGGCATTTCAGGTGAGGACCTCGAGGTGTTTTGCAAACATTAAGCAAGGCTCACAACCTCCTGGGGAGCTAGGGAAGTACTGGAGCCACTTTACAGGTAGTGAAACTGAGACTCCTGGCTCTCCCACTCATTTGTTGTGTGGCCTTTGACGAGACAACAGGGCCCAGTTTCTTTAAAACTCTGATTTTGGCTGCCCAGATTGAGAAACCTGATGTGCTGAGTTCTCCCAACTCCAACTAAAGTCAGTTGCGGCAGCAGGTGTTCAGCACATTTGAAAATCTGGCCCCGGGTGTCTGAAGTAGGCATACCCAAATAGAGACGCCCCAAATGAGGACCTGGGGAATGCCACAGTCCAGGGATGCTATTAGTGCATTTGCCCAAATCCTGCCCTCTCCACTGTGTTTGTTAATTGAGTGATACCTCAGATGGATTGGGCCCATAAACCTCAGTGTATAAACTTAATGATTACAAATAAAAACAATCACTATCTGCCCAAGATTAACTCAATTGTTTGCCTCAGATGCATCTGATGAAGTGGGTTATAGGCTACGAAATCTTATCCCCAAATACATTTGTTAATCTCTAAGGTGCCACAAGGACTCCTCGTTGCTTTTGCTGATACAGACGAACACGGCTACCCCTCTGAAACTTGTTTGCCTCAAACTCTGAAAGAGGAACAAACTCTGAATCATCATATCCGTCACCGGAGCATGAAGCGCTCTCTACCTAAACATATCACATCACATCCTAATGCCACAGCTTTATTAGAGTGGGGTGGCCCAGCAGGCCAATAAATAATTAAAACCAGTGGGTAGTGCATTCTTCAAAGTAAAGAGGAACTTATTGAAGACACCGTGCTGACAATGTACAGCATGTTCTCGGAATTAAGGGCTCTCCCGTAGGTTTTAGATAGTTTGTTTTAACAGTGGAAGCTCAAGAAGATCTGCTGTTCTTCCTTTCTCCCTCCCTTCTTCCCCCTGACCCTAGGGAACAATGCATTACTAATAAAAACCACAAGATCAACCCTAAAAACAAGTATCTGCTGTTGGGCTAGAAAGGTTTGACTTTTGAAAGAATTTGATCTGAGTGGTAATTACATTTCATTTTTCAATCTGTACATGAATTTAATGCTGGGGAGAGGCACCAGATTGTTTATCTTCCTATCCCTTCACCAGTCCATCCATCAGCATTTATAAAACATTCACGTAGGCGGTGAGTTATATGGGCCCGTGGGGCCTGTGCTCCACCAATATTCAGGAACGTGGGCCCGGCTCCACCAATGTTGGGGCTTATATTTTCATAGGACAAACTGGGGCAACCGCCCCAGGCCCTGCACTTTAGGGGGGCCCGTGCTTCAAGGGGATGCGGGGTCCAAGGTGGTCTGGGTGGTTAGCAGGGGGCTTGGTGCCAGCAACAGCTCCTCCCTGCATATTCCCACCCCTGCTCCGCCCCTGCCCCGTCCCCACTCCACCCCTTCCCCCAAGTCCCCACACTGCCTCTTCCTGCCCCTGCTACGCCCCCAACTCTCCCTCATTCCAACCCTTCCCTCAAGCCCCTACCCTGCCTCTTTCCAATTTCCACACCCTCCCCCGAGAAACACTGGGAGCCGGCGGGGCAGGGCCACATCACTCACTGCTGCCAGCACCAGGACCCCTGCTAAATCCCCAGGCTGCCCTGGACCCTGCATCCCCCTGAAGCACAGGGTCCCCCAAAGCACGGGGACTGGGGCGGTTGCCCCAGTCCATTCTGCTTGGACCCGTTCTGGGCACCACCAAAAATTATACAAACCTGGCACCCATGAATCATGGTAGTGGCAGTGCTACACCCTAAAGTCCTTTGTTTATTCACAGAGCAGACACAGACAGAGGCAAGTTTCCTATGCACAGTGCCCCATTACTATACCTCCACCATACCTGGAGAGAGCACAACTGGGTTTGAGTGACCCTTTTATTCCTTGGCCTCTGTTCTGAGGTTACCCACTGTTTTTCAGACAGGGGAGAGTGGTTGGTATGTGTATGTGAAGGGCTGAGTGCTATTCTGCCATATTTCAGCCGGTTGAGATAACTACCAAAATAAAATACCCCATGCCCTATGGTTGTGAACATTACCCACAATACCAGCCACCAGGGATTGACAAGCATGGAGACTGGCAGAAAATAAACAGCAACTGGGAAATTCACAAGAGCATGGCAAATAGTACAAAACGAACTCAGATCCCCAAAGGAGAAATGCTAAGAATGCAGGCCATATTTACAGGAGGGGACTCAACCTTGGGAAGCAATGACTCCAGAAAAAGACTTGGGGAGTCATGATGGCTAGACAGTTGAACAAGAGCAGCTCCAGGTGAGATGCTGTGGCTAAAAGGTCTAATGCACACTATGGCTGGATAAACAAGGGAACACTGAGGAGGAGTAGAGAGGTTATATAACCTCTGTATTTGGCACTGGTACGATCACTACTGAAATACTGAACATTGAATTGAATCTATCTCCCCTTGTAAGTATTCTCACACTTCTTATCAACCTGTCTGTACTGGGCTAGCTTGATTATCACTTCAAAAGTTTTTTTACTCTTACTTAATTGGCCTCTCAGAGTTGGTAAGACAACTCCCACCTGTTCATGCTCTCTGTATGTGTGTATATATATCTCCTCAATATATGTTCCATTCTATATGCATCCGAAGAAGTGGGCTGTAGTCCACGAAAGCTTATGCTCTAATAAATTTGTTAGTCTCTAAGGTGCCACAAGTACTCCTGTTCTTTTTGTGAATACTGAAATACTGTGTCCAGTACGGGTGCCCACAATTCAAGAAGGATGTTGAAAAATTGCCACAAGAATGATTGAAGGGTTTGAAAACATACTTTATAGTGAGAGAATTAAGGAGTTCAATCTACTCAGCTTATCAAAGAGAAAGTTAAGGAGTGACTTGAGCAGAGTCTGTAAGTCAGGGGCATGGGCAGGGCCTACCCAATTAGCCCACCCAAATCTGAACCTGTATGAATGCCAGCTGAGAAAGTGCCATCCAGCAGGGGAGCCGACCCTTCCTTGGCCCCACTGGTGCTGGGTCCTGCTGGCCCTTCCAGGCAAGTCTCCTTGGGCAACGTGCTGTGCATACCCCTGTCCCTAGGCTCTACTGGCCCAGCCCAACCCACTGGCCTTGGTACTGCGGGAGAAGGCCTTGGCTGGCAGTGACGCTTCCCAACAGCCTGTGGTTTGGGGTTGGGCTATGGGGCTTCTGGGCTGTGTTCCTGGCCTTGCCATGGTCTGGCTGCATGCCTGGAGTGAGTCACAGCCCTGTGGGCCTCACCTTTCCCACTAGCTCCCAGCCCAGCTCAGTGGCTTTTTTGGAATGGGATCCAGCTTCTCTTGAGGCAGAGAGGTGCGATGAGCCCAGAACTGGGGGAACGGGACCAGGATCCAGATGCCCCCAGTGCTGTCAGGGCCTTGCCCCATGCCTGGTTCAACACTGGGGCTTGTTGCTGGCCACACTAGTGCAGGGTCCATCACTCTCTTCCCTGTACTGAGAGAAGCTCCCACCCTTCGGGCTGAGGGCTCCTGCCATGCTGATGACACCCCCTCCAAGCCATGTGAGCGCTCCTACTTGTCAGGATGCACAAGTGGGGGGATGCCTATCTCAGGGGGGTTCATGCCAGCAGCCCGGCTGCTGTATGTGCCAGTTCTGGGTCTGGGTAAGGGATCCTCTGGCCTTCTTGGAGAGACAACAAGGTCGTTAGGATTTGTGGATTCCATTCCCTCCTCTATTGCTGGCTGGCTGTGTGTGTTGGGGGCTGGGCCACATCAGTCACTGAGGCTGCTGTGGGTCTGGAAGGAGCCACCCCAAGACATCTCAAGCTTCCATGGGGCTGGGGCTGTGACCGTGCACCAGTTGGGAGTGGAGTGGAATGGGGCAGCACCCCCATCCTGTGCGTGGTATAGGGTGTTAGGATGCTCTGTAATCACACCCTGTCTAACCCCAATAGTGTGGCTCATGAGGCAGAACTACAGCATACTGGTGACTGAGTGCAGTGCCAGGCCCTTCCTGCCTGTCAAGGGATGGGAACCTGGGGCTTGCTCTCCCTTGTGGCCTGTGCCCCCCACACACCCACATCAGCTGTGTGCCGGTGCTGCCCCTGATGGGCCTGTTCCCTCCACCCTTCCCAGCAGGCAGCAGTGCCTGATGGAGTTAAGAGTCAAACCAGCCTGGGATCATGACTCCCCCAAGGAGCTGGAAAGCCACGGTCTGCATTTCTTGGGCCCAGCACAGTCGTGGCAATAACACGACACCTCCATGGATGGACTAGCAGGATTGGACCCTGTTGTCCACTCTGACCTGCAGCCAAAGTGCTAGGTTGTGCACTGACTGAGGTTCTCTCTGGGTCTGCGAAGCACGGTAGAGCCAGCAGGAAGCAATTACTCCATTGGGGCAAAGGAGAAGTGTCTATATGGGGCCTCTGTGTCCACACTGGTGGTGTGGCAGGGTACTGTTATAAGGGAGCACCCAGTGCTTTTGGGGGAGGGGAACAGTTCTTGCCCTCCAACACAAGGGGATTGTCATGGGGCACATGCTACTCACTGCTCAACAGCACCACCTCTTGGTCATCTGGGGAATTAGCTTGCCACTGTCCATGTCCTCTCCTGCAGTCACTGAGCCTGTTGCCTCACTCATTCACTCTGTGGTCCTTTCTCTCTGGATAGGAGCTGCAGTGCCTCTCCTTCATGGCTTAGCCTCTGGCCAAATCATGATTGTCCTTCCCTTCTGGGATCTTATCAAAGTCTTCTTCCTCAAAGTCTCAGGCAGTCTCTATCTCCATGATGCTGACTGTACTACTCCTGCAGTAGCTCACAGGGGATCCCAAGCCTGCCCGCTAAACCAAGTTCTAATCCTGGGACCCTCAAACCAGCAGTTCAGGTCTATCACTTTCAGACCTTACTGCTCCTTCCTTGGACTGCTTCCTCCCCAGCCTTTCTCTGGCTCCAACTCTCCCCCTTGTATCAGGGAGTGTGATTACAGACTGACCTCCCTGCAGCCCCTTCCTCAACTCCTGCATAGAAACCCTGCCTGTTCCTGCCCAGGTGCGCTTCATTCTCCATCAGTCTCATTGCCCCTTAGCTCCCCAGCAAGTGCAGCCTGAGATTAATTGGCCTCTCTTGCCACTTTAACCCTATCAGTGCTGGTGTGTTAGTGTGTTAACATCACAGCGATGTTAATGTTGTGTGTATTGCAGAAGGTGAGGCTGTGTACTCCATACATATCCTGGCTAGCCTGTACCAGGTAAGCTGGCCATAGAGTGGGTGGGGCTTGGAGTGAATGGATCTGTGGGGCTTGGAGTGAATAACCCATGGTGGATGGTGAGCCACGGAGGGACTGTAGGGTTGGCCCCCTGCTGGGGGAGGGGAGCCTGGTGGAGCAGTGATTTAAGGCCCTCATGGCTCAAGCTCTTTCTGTGACACCAGACCTTTGGTCATGGCCTAGCCACCATAAATGGGGGCCCACCCAAATATCCACTCCTAGCTACACCACGGCTGTAAGTACCTACATGGGAACAGAAATTTGATAATAAAGGACTCTTCAATCTGGCAGACAAAGGTATAATAAGATCTAGTGGTGGCTACAAATCAAAATTAGAGAATTCAGACTAGAACTAAGGTGAAGATTTTTAACAGTGAGGGTGATTAACCATTGGAACAATATACCAAGTGTTGTAGTAGATTCTTCATTACTGGAAAATTTTAAATCAAAATTGGATATTTTCCTAAAAATATGCCCTATTTCAAACAGGAATTAATTCAGGGAAGTCTTCTGGCCTGTATTATGCAGCAGAACAGACTAGATGATTACAATAGTCCCTTCTGGGTTATAATCTATGAATATATTAAGTGGACTGCAACCCTTTTACAAGCAGGTCACTTTATCAGATGGTAATAACATTAGAATTTAGTGGGCACCCTGCCTGATAGCCATAAGGGAAAAAAAAGTTGTCTATTATCACGTACATCCTATATTATTTTGGAGTAGGCTGATATGCTCATCTTCTCTCTGAAGATCCTAGTTCGACACTGCAGGTAAATGGGTGTTATTCTTTCAGCTGGTGGTCTTTGTTCAGCAAGGTCTGCCTTGAAGCTTCTGGCCCCCTACGCAAGACTAGAGAATAACACTTCTTATGGAGTCAGAGATGGGAGAATTTTTTTAATAATCATAGGATTTTCCATCTCGGGTCAGACCACTGTCCAGTCTAATTTAGCCCTAAAGAATTGTATTCACCCTCTTGCCTAGGGCAAATACGGGTTATGCTGGACAATAAGTGAATATCATTACTTCCCTTTTCCATTATCATCTCTACTACCACTGTAGTAAAAATAGGTGAGGAGAGGCTGATCTACTCTGACATCCTGCCTCTAGCACTAGCCAGTATTAGATGCTTCTCCTTTATGGCAAAGGTTTTCACTTATAGAAAGCTTATAAACATCACATGGAAGGATTTCAAGTGAGGAAACTTATTTTCTTCTTTACCTGCTTCTCTTGACAGGCAGGGATGTAAGCGGCAAAATCACATGTCCTGATCACTGCCTCCTTCAAGTTAGAAAGAGAGGCAAGGCGCAGCTATTTAAGTTATGCACGGCGACGTGACTGTTGGCTTTTTTTTTTTGTAGGACACAAACAAGCCCCCAGTGCACTAGTGCCTCTGAGCTTTTGCCCCTTAGATCCCCAAGCAGTTAGTGGTTTCCAGAGCATCTATTAGACTGGCCCTGCTACTTAAAAGTGATATGGTACTGGATAAAGTGGGCATCACAAGGGAGCACTGAAGTACATAGAGGGAAAGCATGAGGAGATCACTTGCCTAGTTCCAGCCCCTAATGGATCTGACTCTAGAAAGTGTACTTGTCACTGGGGATATAATGAGTGATGCAGCCAAAATTATATGAATGAAAAACTGCTTTTAATAGCTCCAGAAGTCAAGTGAAACCTTAGAAACATCCAGAAAAGTTTGGAAAACACATTCTTGGAGCAGATCCCCAGCTGTTGTGAATTATCATAGCTCCACTGGCTTCAACAAAGCTATGACAATTCAGAACAGCTGAGGGTCTGCCCCCATCTTTAATTTTCATTTTAAATGTCACACCTCTATTTACTTCCGGAAATCAGGATGGACTAAAAATAGAAACACTGGGATTGCTTCCTACTAGGTATTAATATAGAGCCTAGAATAATGGGATCTCGATCTCAACCGGGGCTTCTAGGTGCTACCAGAATAAGAATAATAAATAATAACAATAACAGAAAAATGCATGGTTCAGTGGTCTGAGAATAGGACTGAATACAGGGAATGTCTGGCTAATCCTAATCCCTGGTTCACAGAGTTCCTCCAGTTGTGGCCTTGGGTAAATCACTTAACCTCTGCATCTCATTTCTGTATCTCTAATCTGCCTGTTGCCAAAGTATCTAGGACTGAGTCTAGGAATTCCTGTCTATTCGAAAAGAGTGTGTGAGGGTTAGGCAATGTTTGTAAGATGCTTTGAAGATGTAAAGTGTAATTGTCTGGGGATTCCTGACTGGGGTGAAATCTTGGCCCCATTGATTTTAGAGGGGTCAAGATTCCACCTCAGGACTTTGTAACACCTAGAGAGTGTCCCTCCTGAGAACCCATCCTGGTTTTACACTTGCTCCAGTGCATGCTGGGACAGGACTTTGGGAGTTCAGGAAGCACTGATGGATACCAATACCATACAAATAGGATTAACAACACTCATAAATACAAACCAATGTGATCAAACTTTAAAATTAGGAATTCCCAGTAGCCTGGGACACAACACTGGACACTACCATCTAAGTGTTCAATACTACATTAAATAATAATTTTAAATAATTATTTTAAAGAATATAGGTAATTTTAAGAATACATTTGGACATATATATATAATTAAGTGGAGTTTTGAAAGAGAATTTATCCTCAAGAGTAGGAAATGTTGGGAATCACTCAAAAACACCTCTTCAGATGATATTCTCTGCCCTATGTCAAGATTGAAGATGCCCAGATAAGAATCCAAACCTTGATTATCACTCTGGAACTTCAAGACATTTTGAGCATCACTCATGACT
Organism: Trachemys scripta elegans; assembly: GCF_013100865.1. Lineage (NCBI taxonomy): Eukaryota > Metazoa > Chordata > Testudines > Emydidae > Trachemys > Trachemys scripta. Next base: position 20,384,378 of record NC_048304.1, read on the forward strand.
AGCCATGGCATCCTACATTCTGCATACCATTGCATTTACTGTAAGGCAGTGGTTCTCAAACTTTTGTACTGGTGACCCCTTTCACATAGCTAGCCTCTGAGTGCGACCCCCCTTCTACATTAAAAATACTTTTTTATATATTTAACACCATTATAAATGCTGGATGCAAATACTGGGGTAGAGGCTGACTGCTCGTAACCCCCCATGTAATAACTTTGCGACCCCCTGAAGGGTCCCAACCTCCAGTTTGAGAACCCCTGCTGTAAGGGGACAGCATGCTGCAGAAAGCTATGTTGAAATATTTGCACAGATGGATGCAAACATAAAACTTCCTTCCCTCTCAGTGCACAATCTCCTCACTTCCCACTCACAACAGTTCTCTTATTCTGCCAAAGAAACAAGCCAAACAAAGTGAAATGACTATGGCACAGTCTGTGTTAGCTACTGCAGCCGCCTACAGCAGCCTAGTGAATTAACAATAGCCATTTCAGATGAAGGGTAAGAAAACCTGAGTGTACTGCTTTTTTGTGATAGTTTTAGGAGAGTGCACAATTTCCTGGGAAGAAATGAAGAAAAGCAGAAATTAATGCAAATGCTTATGTCAACATCTGCATTGCACATCACTCAAAAAGGGTATTTCGCTGTTTAGATAGGGTCTGTTTTTGGAAGTGAAACTTTTTATAGTGATCAATCAGGGAAGGGTTATAAATAAGTAAATTGGATCTATTGGAGATCAACCATGTAGGGTCTGAAACATACACAAGCCAATGGACTTTTCTCCTTTCAGAAATAAGCTGCTGCTATCATGGGAATAGTCTTTAGGGTTTATCTACATTTACCATGGATTGATGCTGCGGCAATCGATCCACAGGGGGTCATTTTAGTAGGTCTAGTGAAGACTCACTAAATCAACTGCTGATCGCTCTCCCGTCGACTCCGGTACTCCACCAGAATGAGAAGCATAAGGTAAGTCAACAGGAGAGTTTCTCCCGTTGACCCAGTGCAGTGTAGACACTGCAATAAATTGACCTAAGATATGTCGACTCCAGCGACTCCAGCTACGTTATTCACGTAGCTGGAGTTGCGTAATTTAGGTCGACTTAATCTCATAGACCTGCCCATAATGTTAGCTGGGACTGCAGTTAAGAATTAAATCTGAAGAAAAATGTGTATTTTGCTACAAGCCAAACAAATATCTTCTAACTGTACAATATGAGAAACCAAAAAAGATTCGGAGAGGTGATGAAGATAACTAGTCCATGTTGTCTAACTAACATTTCTTTAGTCATCTGATACAGCAGGATTATAGATCTGACATACGACAAGATCAGGCATCAATGGGACTACTCACCTAACTAAAGACAGGAGGACCAGACCCTTTGATCTGGGAATTGCTATATACATCAATAATACATGCTTAGCAATAAATTATATAAATAAATCTTCCCTTTTCCCTGGTACTTTCAACATTAGCTTCTCCGTTCCCTTGGTTCATATTTTCAAGTTCCTGAATAAAACACATCAGGCATCTTTGCGTCTTCATAACATTTTAAAATAAAGTTCTTACACTTTTTTGCTAGAGATCTATTGTATTTATTTGTTTAACCTAGTTATAAGCCAAGGGCTGAAATAAATCCTGGCTCCACTGAATACAATGGCAAAAGTCCCAGAACTTTATAAATCCTGACATCTGAGAAGTTTCTAAAGAATCAGGTTCATTTTCATCATCCCATCACATGGCTGTACAGATGGTGTGTTGACCAGAGATTCATAGAAGTTATGGAAAAGACACATTGTTTGCTCACCAAGTCCATCCACCCACAAGCAATGTAGGATTGCTCTCCATAGCATATTCTCCACTGATTTGTTGCATCTAGTTTATCATGTGACCATGCTAATGGTCTGTTCATCATGCAGTTAAGCTGGTGGTTTTCTCAACACCGAAGAGATGTTCAGGGATTAATGTAAGCCCTGGGTGAAATGAAAATTCCTTTAGCCTTGGCTCATGCATTGTAAAACTCCCACTTAAGTCCATCTCATTTCAAGTTCTGTTTTGTTAAACAATTAAAAACAAAACAAAATCTGTCTTAGGCTGGAAAGTTTTACATTCCAGTGCATATGAAGGATGGCAACGTGCAGCTTGTGGGCCAAATACAGCCCACACAGAGTTCCACAATGTGGCAGTTTTAATCTTCAGTACAGAGGAGAAACCCACAGAAACTATAGATCTGAGCATACAATGTTCCATCTTGCTCGGAGCAGAAACAGAGCATTGCATGATGGGCCCTGCAGTTAATGAGTACACTTGCAATCTGCAAAAACAACAAGGAGTCTGGTGGCACCTTAAAGACTAACAGATTTATTGGGCATAAGATTTCGTGGGTAAAAAAAACGCACTTCCTCAGATGCAATCTGCTACATCTTATTGCACTTAGACAACCAAGTACTGCCATTGATTTCAGTGGGAGCAGCACTGCTCCCTAGGTGTGAACCAGAGATAGCTAGCAAGGTGCTCGGAGGGCTCTTAGTTGCACTAAGTTTGCTACCCTATAATATACATTTTCACCCTTTAGTCCACTGATTCTTCGTATGTGCTGCATATTTATGAAGCCTTAGCATGCCAGAACCTCTTTGTTGGTGCACCAGCTTCATCCATGATATTGGTACAGACGTTCAAATAGCATTTGTGAGTTTATTGCCACTGTAGAACCAAAAGGAATGGATAAAAGATTGTAATGTTGTCGGGTCTAAAATATTGCGTATTGTAATTTCTCTGCAAATGTATGGGGCTAAAAAAATGTGCGTTGTGGTCTTCCAGTATTTTAGTAGTGTGGGAAGAAAAAAATTGTGTGTTATTTTGTCCTTATAATTGGTTCCTTGAGGCATTAAAATGCCCATGAAAATTATAAACATAAATACAAATGCAGATTTATTCAGCTTTATTTGGGTTGTTATGGAATCCAAAGTATCAACCCTACCGTAAAGGTATGTAAACAGATATAGCCAAGAGATTACTAAAGATCAGAAATTTTCATCTGGTACTGTAAATTAAATATTATTTCAGAGGTAGCTTGGAGGGTACTAGAAATGACCCTCCCCCCTTGCAAAATTTGGATCTAGATGTAAATTTCCTCAGTGTTTAGAGGTGGTCCAGATTTTCAATTCTGGCCTATCTATATAGAAAATATCTGACATTATGTCAAAAGGGATAAGCAGTTAGACAATTCCTGTGCTGCAGAAGAAGTGTTTTTCTCCACTCTCATAGAATCATAGAAATGCAGGGCTGGAAGGGACCCGAGGAGGCCATCTAGTCCATCCCTCTGTGCTGAGGTAGGACCAAGTATATCTCGACTATCCCTGACAGGTGTTTGTCTAATCTTTTATTAAAAACCTCAAATGACAGGGATTACAAACCTCCTTAGGTCACCTGTTCCAGTGCTTAACTATCCTTAGGCTTGGCAGGATTTGATTTTTTTTAATATTTTTTTTTTTTTGTAATTTCAACAGATATCAATATTTATTTGTATTTTGTAATCAATTTAAATATTCATGGTTTCATAGGAGGGGCTAAAGGGGGATCCTGGTGCAGCTGTGGGGCCAGTGAAAGTGGGGTTTGTAGGGGGCTCCCTGTGCAGCTGAGGGGCCCAGTTTACTGTATCCCTGCAGCTGCTAGGTACAGGGGAGGCTGTGCTCTCCAGAGAAGCGGAGACCCTGTTTGATTACTACTGATGGATTTTTTTTCACTGATTCATCTATTTCTGTGTGTGAAATTGATGATTAAAGATGATGGTACAAATCGAATCCTACCAAGCCTAACTATCTTTGTATTTAGAAAGTTTTTCCTAATATCAAACTTAAATCTCCTTTGCTGCAAACTAATCTGATTCTTCTTGTCCTACCCTCAGTGGACATAGCGACAATTGATCACCACCCTCCTTATACCAACTTTTTACATATTTGAAGACTTATGTCCCACCTCAGCCATCTCTTGTTTAGACTAAACATGCCCAGTTCTTTCAACCTTTCTTCATAGGTCATGTTGTCTAAACCTCTTGTCATTTTTATTGCTTTCCCCTGGTCTCTTTCCACTTGCTTAATATCTTTCTTAAAGTTTGGTGCTTAAAACTGAACACAGTACTTCAGCTGAGGCCACCAGTGCCAAGTAGAGCGGAAAATTACCTTCCACATCTTACATACAACACTCCGGCTACTACATAACAGAATGACATTTGCCTTTTTCTGAGCAGCATTGCACAGTAGACATTCTATTTGTCATCCACTACAACCCCCAGATCCTTTTCTGCAGTACTGCTGCCTAACTAGTTATTCACCATTTTGTATTTGTGCATTTTAATTTTCCTTCCTACACGTAGCCCTTGGCACTTGTCTTTATTGAATTTTATTATATTGATTTTGTACCTATTCTCCAGTTTATCAAGATCATCTTGAATCCTAATCTTGTCCCCTAAAGTGCTTGCAACCCCTCCCAGCCTAGTGTCATCCACAAATTTTATAAGCGTACTCTCCTCTCCATCAACCACGTCATTAATGAAAATATCGAACAGTACCAGACCCAAGACAAACCCCTGCAGGTCCCCACTTGATATGTCCTCTCAGCTTGACAGTGAACCATTGGTAACTACTTTTTGAGTATGATCTTTCAAGCAGTTGCACGCCCACCTCATACTAATTTCATCTAGACCATATTTCCCTAGTTTGCTTAGGAGAATGTCATGTGTGACAGTGTCAAAAGCCTTAATAAAGTTCAGTTGTATCACATCTACTGCTTCCTCCAGCCACTATTGTGGTTACTCTGTAAAAGAAGGCAATTATATTAGTTTGGCATGATTGGTTATTGACAAATCCATGTTAGCTATTACTTACCTTCCAGGCTTGAACAATTGATTGTTTAATAATTTGTTCCAGTATCTTTCCAACTTAGGCTGAGTGGTCTGTAACTCCCAAGGTGCTCTTTCTCCCCTTTTGGATGACCCTGTTTAGGACCATGTCTGCCTTTCATGAGTTATCAAAAATAATCGCTAACGGCTCAGAGTGCTTCAGCTAGTTTATCTATACTCTAGGGTGAATTTCATCAGGCCCTGCCAACTTAAGAACGTCTAACTTATCTAAGTATTCTTTCATTTGTTCTTTCCTTGTTTTGATGTGAGATCCTTCTCCCTTGTTAATATTAATTGTGCTAAGCATAGGGTCATCATTAATTTTTTTTTAATGCAAAGCTGAGCACTTCACTTCAGCATCTTCTATGTGATCTGTTATTAGCTCTCCTTCCCTCATTAAATAAGGGACCTACACTTTCCCCCATTATTCTCTTACTCCTAATGTATTTATAGAACCTATTCTTTTCCTTGCTAGGTGTAAGTCTTTTTTTGCCTTTAGCCTTTCTGATTTTGTCCTTACCTGCTTGTGCGATTCATTTATACCCATTCTTAGCAATTGTCATTGTTTCCACTTTTTTATTATTTTTATTATTTTCAGGTCCGTAAAGAGCTCTTGACGCAGCCATATTGATGATTTCTTATCATTCTTCCTATCTTTCTTTTGCATGGGGCTAGTTAGATACGATGTAGAAGAGGAGGAGAAAGAGTTGCCCAGCACAATCCACACAGATGTAGCTGGAAGATAGAATTTTCTGCTGTTTCATTTGCATGACAAGTTTCATCACTAACAGACTTTTGATAGACAATTTAACACTTGAAAATTGAGGTTCAGAGTTCTGATTCCAAAACAGATCAGTTACCCTAAAAGAGATCTGCAAAATAGGCAGGGCTAGCTCTTGAACAACCGCGGCCCCAGTACCATGGTATCTGGCTGCCAACTGAAGCTCTAATACAAAATCGTGGCCTCTGTAATTTGTAAGGAGTGTAGCTCCAGGTCCTTTAAATTCCACAATGACTCACACAGGACCTGATAATGCAGCCCTTACATGTAAGACTCAGTGGGACTCCTCTTGAGGAAGGCAGTGTGGTGCCAATTATGGACACTGGCTCTGGGTTCTACTCCCAGCTCTGCCACTGATTCACTATGTGATTTTGGGCAAGTCCTTTAATCTCTGTGCTTCATTTACCCCATCTATAAAAACGGAGATAATGAGGCTTATCTTTGTAAAATGCTTTCATGTTTACAGATGAAGTGTGCTTAAGTCCTCAGTATTATTATTCACATGAGGGCTCGTCATCTCTGTAAACTGGCTGCTACTCTACTCTAACATTCTGCTGAGCAATCTAAAACTGAGAAGAAACCCCTCCAAGGTACGAGGTGATGGTCAGGAATTGTCTCTATCCGTAGGATGATTTAATACCAAAGCAAGAGGTGAGACAATCTTGCTGCCCCTTGCCCTGAGCCAGACAGCATCAGGCTTGCAGTGTAGCAAAACACAAAACACAGAGTATATCCCATTCTTATGCAAACTCGCAAAAAAAAAAAATAATCTTTATTTGCAGGAAACTTAGGCTAGTGACCCAATGGAGACCAGCCCCTGCTACTCTGCCTGCTATTGCCTCAAACTCAAACCTCTCAAAATTTCCAAGGGCCTGCTGGTCCCTTAAAGTGGAAAATGTTCTGATTAATTCCTCACAAATATCCAGCTCATACACACAAGAGCCACACTGAAGGGAACAGTTATGCAACAAGGCCTTATGGAAGAGAAAAAGTGCTCAAGGCAAATTGGCCATTTACATCATAAATTTTCATGCTCTGTTTGTAATATCTTGCTGCAAGATTTTCACATTTCTGTTGCAACTAGAAATGGGTGAATAGGTTTGGATGAAATAAATAAAAATACCCAACCTGAACCTTCACCCCACACTTAATTTGAACAATTTACTTTTAAAGCTCAAACACATTTGGTGATTTCCGCATTTTTTTAGGTCATGTGCCCTCAATATCGTGGTTTCAAGTGGCAAAATTTGGTTTGATTTCAAATTTCCCCAAAATGCCGGGAGGTGTGTGAGTGGGAGGGAGCGTTGGCCTCATCTCTAACTAGAAGCAGAAGCAGCAAGAAATCTATTTCTGTAGTATCAATGGCTCTTGCAAGGAAGCCAGATTTCCAAGCTGGAGGCTCAGAGAGGCTTCCAAAAATCTGGATATTTTTTGGAACTGAAATGCCACGGCTTCAGAGGTTCACCCATCATTAACTATAACCAGAGGAAAAAAGTGTTAAAAGGCTAAAGTATTAACGAGATATGATGGCTGCTGCCACAGGGAAGGGCTACTTTAAGCACAAGCCAAGCAATCTGAGAGCTGGCTCAATGCATGTTCTGCAACTCAGGGGCAGGTCACATCTCCCTTTGGAGCAGCTAAAAGCAAGTTGACACCTCTCACTCCCTCATCTTCTCTTTTAGTATCAGAAAGGGACTGAGGAGGCAATCTACTGGCTGATCTCTTCTTTAGCAACAGGATCAGAGAAGGCAGCTTGTTATATAATTCCTTCCCTTCCCCACTGTGGCAGATTGGAGTCCTGCTTTTGCTTGGGGCCCCATGAACGTCAGACCAGCCTCATGCATCGCATTTCAGTGCGCAAGTATTATGTTCAGATTGAGAAAGCAGTTGTGTCTTACGTATATAGTTTAAATAGAGCTTCAGAGATTTGCTTAATGTGATAGATCTAGGCTGCCCATGATTCCCACTCCATCAGACATCACTTCTTTGAAATTAATGCAGTGTCCATAGAAACTTGACAAACATCTGCATATTGATCAAGTGCTTACTGATGCTTATGATTGCTCTCCCTTCTTGGCTGCTTAGGAGTCAGAAGAGTGAGAAGCACAAATGAATGACTACATCTGTTGCAATGTAGAATATGCTGCAGCTGACAACACTCTTACTAGCCTTTGGCTACAACAGAAAGAGCCAGAGAGATTAGTTCAATGTTTTTGTTTACTTTCTTAAAAGCTCTTCTCTGTTAATCAGACAAGAGAATCATTAGTATTGAATAAGGTGAACGATTTGCCTCCTTTTCAAATAGGAATTAGAGATTACAAGATGCTGTATTATACTAAAGGACGCAGCAGCATAGTCCAGTGGATAAGGCACTGGATTGGGAATCAGCAGATCTTTGCTTTCTACATTGACTCTGACCTATGGCAAGTTACTTCATCTCTTTGTGCTGCGGTTTCACCAGCAGTAGAAGGAGAACAACTATGTGGGTGAAACAAGCCAATCACTACGCTCTCGAATGAACTCACACAGAAAAATTATAAAAGACATAACCACCGTATCACCTGTGGGTGCATGCTTTTCATACAGTGATCACTCTCTATCTGAGCTCTCGTTCTCATCCTCAAAGGAGACCTACACAACATCTTCAAAAGATGAGCTTGGAAGCTTAAATTCATAACTTGGCTAGATGCTAGTGTGACAAAGTCAGGCTGGGCAGCTATAAGAGGGTGGTAGAAGGCATATATATTACCCCAGAATGATAAAGGCCCTTTTCCCTATAAGTTGAGAAGGGGTTACCTCAGGCCGATTCAGGACTCCCGAATCCAATTAAGGGCTGCCTGAGACCTTTTAAAAACTCTTCCTCAGGAGAGAGGGGGGGATAGCAAGACAAGCTGCTGCGGAGCTAGTAGCAATAAGGAAGAAAGGCTGCTCCAGGGTGGAGGGCTGCTCTCTTCCCTACAGGGGAAGCTACAAAACAGACTGTCTAGGGGAAGGGCTGGCACCCCAGGGCCAACAACAAGGCCACCCACCCTAGTGAGGGGAGGGAAAGGTATTTTCCCTTGCCTTCAGTTGGAATTGGTTTCCTTTTGTTTTGGGGTTGGGTTATTTTTGGCAGAGGGGCATTCCCTCAAGCCCACCCCAGGCTTCTCTGGAGAATACTGGGAAATAAACTGCCAAGTGGGAGAGTAAACACTGTCCAGAGTGGAGGCCGACTTACCCCAGGCCCTCACTGCCAGAGAGGGAAGCACTGAGCCTCTGAGCCAGAGGAGGTGCCTTGCCACACTGGATACTAAAAATCATGGACTGAATGAAGACACAGGATTTATGTTTATTACAACAATCTATAATCCACTTACCCCTGCCCTCCAAACTCCCACCCCCCCCTTTCCCCCTACCACTGGAGAGGCATTTGCAGACTACTTCACCTTGAATGATCCCTTGAAATATGTAAGCTCAAAAGTTTGTCTCTCTCACCTGCAGAAGTTGATCCAATAAAATATTACCTCACCCACATCATCACACATGAAAGAAAAGACAGACATGGTAGTTGGCTCTTGGATTAAAGAGTGACTGGAGCACTCGTGCCTAGAGGATGTCACAAATCTGTGGGCTGCACATATGCAACCACAATGGTTTTCATTTAAGATTACAGATGTGGTTTGGGGACTGAAATCAGGACAAGCAATTGCCACAAACCTTACCATTTGACCATAAGGAGAATTTCCATTTACCATACCAGTATTAAGTCGTTTAGCATATATGTAGAGCAGCCATTAGAAAGCAACATAACACTTGAGCAGGTTTGAATTGCACCAGCAGAGGGCAATAGTGATCATCTACGGCAGGGGTGGGCAAACTACGGCCTGCAGGCCGGATCCGGCCCCTCAGGGCTTTGGATTGCCCACCGTAGCACCGTGGGCCCCGCACCACTCTCAGAAGCAGCCTGCATCACCTCCCTGCGGCCCCCGGGCGGGGGGGCAGAGGGCTCTGTGCATTGTTCTTGCCTCCAGGCACTGCCCCCCGCAGCTCCCATTGGCCAGGAACAGGGAACCGCAGCCAATGGGAGCTTCGGGGAAGGTACCTGGAGGCGCAGCAAGAGCAGCACACGCGGAGCCCTCTGCCCCCCCACCCCCAGGGGCCGTAGCGTTTCCTGGAGTGGCGTGGTGCCGGGGACAGGGCAAGTATGCAGGGGGCCTGCCCTAGCCCCAGTGCACGCTGCTGCCACCCTGGAGCCGCTTTAAGTAAGCGACGCCGGGCCAGCGGCTGAACCCCTCCTACACCCCACCCCCCAATTCCCTGCCTGCACCCCACACCCCTCCTGCACCCCAACCCCCTGCCCTGAGCCCCTTGCCACACCCCACCTGCACCCCAACCCCCTACCTTGAGCCCCCTCCCACAATCCGCACCCCTCCTGCACCCGTCCTGAGCCCCCTCCTGCACCCCAACCCCCCTCATGTACCCCACACACCTCCTCTGCCCCAATCCCTTGTCCTGAGCCCCTTCCTGCACACCACACCCCCTCCCACACACCACACCCCCTCCTGCACCCCAACCCTACATACAATTTTCCCACCCAGATGTGGCCCTTGGCCCAAAAAGTTTGCCCACCCCTGATCTACAGCTACTTTAACCAATACATTATAAGGACCCTTTTAAGAACTACGTTTAATTTTAATATAGTATCTTCCGTTGGTTTGCACTGGAACTTCCTCTCTTGCCTTAATTAAGCAGGCAACTAAAATTTAGCTTGGAGGAATGTATCATAAACATATCAAATTTAAGACAAATCAGATTAGCTTCCATGCTTATTGTTAACACCTCAGTGCTTCTCCAAATTCTGCTGATCAGAAGCATGCAACATCTGTACACCGGGGAGAGGTAGCAATTTTACTTTAAAGTCCCGGAACTGGATGATCTAGAACATAGCAAATCATTTCACAGACTTTCTGACTGCAAGATCCACAGCCTTCGATGGAAGCCATCGCAATTATCTGAGGCAAAAAAATTAAATGATGTTCCTTTAAATTGTGCCTAATCTGTGTCACTGCTATGTAAAGAAAAGAAAAACAAACTGTCACTTTTATGATGTTAAAAAGAAACATGATTATAGCAATTAATCGTGAAGGATGAACATGACAAAGTCAGAGTCATCTGATGCAGAGACAATTTAAACTGCAGCTCAAGCATTAGTGCACCCTTTCCCTGGTTCAAGTTTTTTCCCTACAATCATAATTGGAAAGGTCTGGAGGAAGACTGGGTACACAGCTACAGCTAGGCTGATGCTCAGAATTATAAGCCTTTTAAATTAAGAAAGTTTATAAAGGAGAGACTCTCAGTTTCAACAACAAAAAAAATCAAGGTTCTCTGTGATTTACATAGAGTGCAGTGGGGAAGCCATTAAGTGACTCGTTACAAAATTTTAGACAAGCATTTTGTGTTTGGTGTTGAGCGATGCACTCACAAACACATTTGGAATAATGATTTGTGTGGCATTTGTGATGATTTTGTTGCCCAAAGATCATAAAATGAAATTAGAGCAAAGGAAAATTTAAAAGAGCAAGGAAAGTGTCTCAGTTGTGAGGTCTGTTAGACAGTGAATGATGGAGAATCCCTTAATGCATTGGCACCCTTGACAGCTATAGGATTTTGCACCCTCCCACTCCCAAATTAGAGATCCTCCACCAAGAGAACAACTCCCCCGACTCCTTCCGTGCAGCAGCTGGGTGTTATGACAAAGGTGCAGCAGCTAGAGAGAAATGGCCTGCTACTGGGAGACCAGGCCAGACCAGGGCTGCCATGAAGTTCCTTTAAATGAGGAGCCATATGCTGCCAGTGGCTAAGTCTGTGACTACAGTCAGTCCATAAAAAATATCCCCAAGGAAGTGGTGGAAGCCCCATTGGTTGAGTCATTTAAAAGTGGACTAGGTAATTATTAGAGAATATATTGTAAAGAGCAATCCTGTATTGGCAGGGGGTTGGATTACATGATTCAACTGGCTATGATTGGAGGAAGTTATGCTTGTAAAGCACTCTGTTGCTAAGGTGTTAGATGAATAAAGTATAATAATAATGAAAAATTTGTTTTAAATTTTAAGAAACTAGAGATGCAGAATTATTATTTATATAGCATTAGGGTTGTAACAGGTATTAGACTAAGACAAGCTCTGTGCCCCCATAGAGTTCACAATCTAAAATATACAACAGCATATCTACAAAAATGTTATAGGGCCAGACCCTTAGCTTGCAAGAGTCAGATAAAGCTTCATTGAAGTCAGTAGTGCTATGCCAATTTACTGCAGCTGAGGATCTTGCCCACTGCAAAATATTTCAGACATCTCCAGAAATAAACTATCATTTGGGGTCCAATAATGTTAATGCTTTCTTTTCAAAGTTTCAACTATTTTAGTAATTGCAATACTAATGTGTATTATGTGACTCAAACTTTTTGAGCCAAGGGCCACATCTGGGTGGGGAAATTGTATGCAGGGCCGGGGCAGGGGGTTGGGGTGCCGGAGGGAGGGGGCGCGGTGTGCATGAGAGGGCTCAGGGAAGGGGGGTGGGGTGCAGAGTGCAGGAGGGTGCAGACTGTGGAAGGGGGCTTAGGGCAGGTGGGAGGGGTGCAGGAGGGGTGCGGCAAGGGGCTCACGGCAGGAGGTTGGGGTGCACAGGGGTGCAGCAGGGAGCTCAGGGCAGGGAGTTGGGGGTGGGGTGTAGAAGGGATTCGGGCTCCAGCCCGACGCTGCGGGGGGCAATCCCGCAGACTGGATCCAAAGCCCTAAGGGGCTGGATCTGGCCCGCAGGCTGTAGTTTGCCCACCCCTGCTATAAAGCATTATATGCACTAAGGGTCAAATTCCCCCTTCTGATTCACACAGTAGGTTTAGATTCCACTATCCTATTATCCTCTATGCACGGTGGAGTCAAGGTAAGTCCTGTGGATCGTAGAAGAAAATTTTGCCCCAAAGAAAGTGCTCATATGAATAAGTGATTACCACCAAACCTTTTCACAGGATTAGGCAGAATTTTCTGAAATTCCTTTTTCTGCCCCCAGAGGCAGTTAATTGTTTTCCCAAAAGGCCAGGTGGTTCTGATCCAAAGTTTGGAAGTGGGTCCTTCTCTCATTCAAACATATTTAGGTAGCAATGCAAAATTTACCTCAGAAGCAGGTAACTGCACCTCTTTCCTTCAATAGTTTGTTTTGCTCTCCAGGCCACATCATCTAGTCCCTTCCTTTCACCCATCTGTTTCCCCCCTTCTTCCCCCATAAAAATTTGGATTATATATTATCTTTTTTCATTTGAACTTTCTATTTGCCTTTCCCATTCTTTTTGTTTAGTATATAAAAGGAACATCCTCTTTAGAAACTTGGAGCACAGCATTGTGCAGCCAAGTGCTTTGCAAACTTCCCTGTTGTGGATGACATGCACATTTCTCCTTTGCTATTCCAGGCCTGAGCCCCTGCATAGCTCTGCCATTGCAGCACATTAACCCACCTGTAGTATATACCCTTACTATTCAAGCCAAATCTCTCCTTTGCAGGGAGTAGCAATCCTGCCATGATGATAATGAGGTAACAGGTTTAGCCCACCCAAACTCACATGTAATCTAACCCAGATTTGAGAAAAGGATATTTAAAAGATGAAGGCTACCATGCAGTTACCCTACCCATTGCCCCTCCCCACCTTAATTATCTCTAAGAGCATGGTGTGGAAACAGAGCCTACCTTAGATACAGAATGAGAAACTCTGTGAACCAAAACATAGACTATACAATCTGTAGGTAAGAGTTACAAACTGAATATTTAATGCTGGTCCTTCCTCCTGCAATTTAGCCAGATTTGATCCAAGTCACTTTCATTGGCTCAGAAAGAAAATAAAGAACAATATGGTGACCGTAACTGGAAATAACAAGTGTTTGTCATGTTTTAAACAGAATTGGATACAGGCACATTCAGAAGCTTGACCTGTTTCTAATGCTGAACTTTAATCACATCAAGGCTGGTTCTCTACAGAATATTGAAGTCAATGGTAGCGATAGGCACAACTGGCACATGCATGCCTTCTGTGCTGCTGTTCTTCAAGGAGTGTTCAGCAGCAGCTGAGCGGTTAACCACAATTTTTTTTTTGAAATGGTGGTGTTTCACTGATGCTATTAGCAATGTAGCCAGCCAGGATTTCAGGAGTTTGAATCAGACATAATGCAGGCATGGACGGGAGGGATGGGACGTTGCCCCCTCCTCCTCCAGAACTGCAAACCTTGGGCAGCCATGGAATTTGCCCCCCATGCATGGCCCCAGTGGCCTGACTGGAGCTGCCCCCCCCCCAAATATAGAAGTCAAACTACACCTATGAATGCAGGGCACATGTACTAAACTGTTTTATACTTACTCTGCCCCGAAGTCATTTGTGCCTATGTAAATATCAAGACATATTTGGATGTCTAACTCTACTGCTCAGCATCAGTAATTAGGATCACATTTGATGGCAGTTTTAAATTAAAAACAAATGACTAATTTGAGGAGTATAGGTACAGCTCAAACATACATCACCGATAAAATCAGGCAAGGTGAACCAAGCTTAAACCTGAGGGAACAGAGCACCATCTAGTGTTTTGAATGAGTTAAAATTCAAAGATCAGCTTCAAATTAATCTACACAGAAAAATCGCAGGCAGAGATAGTCATGAAGGAAGAAGTAGTTGTAAACCTAATACCCATCCCACACCTCACCTATGGAGTAGAGGCTTTTTGGGGTCAATTGACAGGAAGTGCTGCACCTGTTTTGAAACACCACATTAAATACCAGCAGCAGACAGAAATAAGACAGAGTTGCACTGCACCAGAAGAAGCCATTAAGTGAAGTTTAGATGTTTACATGTTATGGGCATTTCCTAGTCTGCTGTGCTGAATGAGGTTTACCTGTTTCCTTGGAATGAGTTTCTCAAGGCAGGAAAGGTTTGAAAACCACAGTGGAAATGGGGCATATTACCTCCACTGTAGATCAGTAGTAAAAGGAAGCTGCAGCCTCTTCAGAAGAGGTGCTCTCCACAACTGCACATAGGAGCAGGGCATCCGAAGGAACTTTGGTGCCACTGGCGTCCTACACCTCATCAAAGGCAATACAGGTAGTGAATGGGAGTCAATGCAACTTGAACAGCATTAACTCTGCATGGATATGAATGTAGGTCATGTGCTGCAGCTGCTCTCCTTACCTCACAACAGAATTGACTTAGAGCAGCAGAGCTTCCAAGGCAATAATCAAACACAGCATAGAGAGGGAAGCTTGCTACAAACTCACTGGTTCCCTGCTCCACCAACCTTGTTCTGCTCCATTTCCCTTCAGTAGAAGAGAGCATATAAGGCTACATGAGGTGCCTAAAACACAAAAGCATTATTCTTAGATTAACTATTTTTACATGTGGAGAAGACTGGAACAATTTGCTTACCTAGCATGTTTTTTGCACCACATTCTAAAAGTTCTACTGCTTTCAACAGAAGGCTGTTATTTTTTAAATGGGATAATTAATGCACTGTTGTTACCTGCAGTAATTTGAACTTTGTTTCAGCAATTATTTCCATTTCACAGAGTTGAAGATACATCTCTCACTGTAAATGTAGGAAAATCATACTAGAGCTCCTCATATTATGAAACATATAGAAAAGTTAAGTTGAGGTATTCCACTGAAACCATAACTGGCTTTCTACCCACGTTCTCTTGAAATGAGGGGAGCAGAAACATACAGAACAGATGCAACGTGGAGGTTCTCGATCATCCTTGGCATAAAATGCAGCATGTTCTCTTTTTAGAATACAAACCCAGAAGTAGAGTCTAACACATCTGGCACTCTTATTACTCTGGGCACACAAACTAGGGGTACTGTAGATCAGGAAGGGTGTTCACTTCTAGGAGGACAGCAGCTTGTGCTGGCATTTATTACAAACTAAAATGTTAAACATGCACTATTTGAGAAACAGGCACAGTACAGAACCAGCATCCTCAATCTAGCCCAGAGAAATTTATTGAAATGGGAAATATACCCAATCAGGTAGCTGGCATTTTATAACTCATTATAAATTACATAGATACCTAGCTCTCAGGCAGTCCTTTTCAACAGTAGATCTCAAAGCGCTTTACAAATTTGGTTGGTATCATGATTCCCATTGTACAGATGGGGATTAATGGTTTTGCAGAATCTGCTATGCACTGTGGCTTAAACGAAATCACAATTTCAGACACAGATGCTATGATTCCCATGTGTCAGTGCTTGCTAGGTTTAAGAGTCTAAAGAAAGCAGGTTCCCATCAGCTACCAGGATCACACTTTCCAAATAGTCTGCAAGACACTGGTGACTACTTATACATATTGATGAACACAAATGGTTGATGTTCAGAGAACAAATCTAGTCAAAACTGATTTTGGATAATAGTTACTAGGGCTGTCCCAGTGTAAAGCAGAAGACTCTATACTTTAGAAATCATGAAATGTATGTGCATACACAAGGATACATGTTAAGAGACTAGGCACAAAACAGCCATCTGTATCTGAGTGATACAACAGCGCCCTGTAAAGTGTCACTACAAGCTGCAACCCTTGCAAATTAGCAGAAACAAAGATGTAATGCAATATAAAAAAATATTAGCCTCCTCCATAAAATAACTATAAGTGCACTTAATTCCACAATAAGTTGTAACTTGTAAATATGATGCATGTTGAAGAGGTTATTTTTATATACCAAAAATTGATGACAAATCAATAATCCAAAAGATAAACCATATTTATTAAAAAATTAGAACTCAGCAATTGCCAAGATTGTAAAACTGAAAAGATTAATTTACTGATTTGACAGACACCTGTATTATAGCATTTAAATTTACTCCTTGAAAACTAAACTGTCTCACACCATCCTTTCATCATTTTTGTCTGTTATTTTCAATGATCCACAAGCCAAGCAGGTGCAAAAAACAAAAACAAAACACAAACCAACAATATCATATAAAAATATGCACAGAGTTTTGCACAGAAGTGTGATCTGAATGGGAGCCTTATCTCAAAGCGAGCAGCTTTCCAACCAGGGAAAATCCTTTATGGTTTCAGCCAACCCGCAATGGAGGAGCTACGAGCACAACGCCGTCACCTCTGACAAAGAGCATTGGAATATTCCTCTTGGTAGACTAAGTGGAAGGAAAGGAAAGCATGATTTATACAATGCATCTGAGAAATGTAACCAACTTTAAATTCATGTTCAAAGAAATAGATATCAGAAGTTCATAAAAAGCAAGTTTTGAGGACATACAACTTAGAGTCTTATCCACACACTGAAAAGAGCAACACAGTTAGCAGGCAGGTTTGCTGTAGCTTTTACTTTGATAACAATTTGCCTGAAGTTGCTTTAACTCAAATCCTGCTCAAATCTAGCTATCAAAAATCAATTTTCATCTGTCAATTTTAAGTTTAACTAGATAAAACATTTAACTTAGAAAGCACTTTTAGTTTTTCTTTTCTCAACCATAAATACATTTAAACCCTTACTTTATAAATCTCTTCATAGGTTTCCTCATCAATCTCTATTGTTGTCACGGTCTCTTCAACATCACCCAAAATCATATTTAAGTGCTGATCATAAGCCTGTGAGAATGAGACTAGTTTAAATTATTTTCTTTACAATCTGTACCACACACAACAAAAAAAGTGTTTAAATATTTGTAGATCAAAGCAGTTCAAATACAAACTGATTAAAATGAAAGTACCTTTTCTCAGCGTATTTCAACTTGGACTCATGAATAATCAATTGCTTTGACCTTCAAATATACCAGTATTTTAACATTAGTGTTAATTTACTAGTGCACTAGTGAACACAGTACAACTTTTATTTTTACACATTAATTTTCTTTCAAATAGTTGTTACAGCTGTCACATACTTTAACCAAATTATAGTAGCACAGGTTTAAGATTACTAAAGTTATATAGGTAGGGCCCTAACAAATTCATGTTCCATTTTGGTCAATTTCATGGTAATATGATTTTAAAAATAATACATTCATTGGTTTCAAATATTTAAATCTGAAATTTCAGGGTGTTGTAACTGTGGGGGTCTCAACCCAAAATGGGATTGTGGGGGTGAGATTGCAAGGCTATCGTAAGGGATCGAAGTATTGCCACCCTTACACCTGCGCTGCTGCCTTTGGAGCTGGGCAGCCGGAAGGCAGCTGCTGGCTGGGTGCCCAGGTCTGAAGGCAATGCCGCCACCAGCAGCAGTGCAGAAGTAAGGGTGGCAATACTGTATGATGCCACCGTCACTTCAGCAGTGCTGCCTTCAGAGCGCAGCTCCCAGCCAGCAGCTGCAGAGCTTCCTGTAGCCGGGGGAGGTTCCCAGAGGTCGGCCTGACCTGGCCCCGGAAGCGGCCCATGCAGGGGAAGAGGAAGTCCTGTCCCTCCCCAGCCCATCCAGGACTAGCAACTGGAGCCCAGCGCACAGTAGGAAATCCTGGCTGGGGCATCCCCAGCCCTGACTCTACTCAGCTCCAGGCTCAGTGCTCAGGAATTAAAGGGGCCTTGAGCTGGCTGTGTGTGTGCAGGGGTGACCACAGTCCCTGGGCAGTTGCCCACTCGCCCACCCTTTAGGCCAGCCCTGCCCCCCTTCAAGCGACGACCTCCTCCCCGCGTACCTTGCTACCCTCACTTCTGTGTTGCTGCTGGTGGCAGTGCTGTCTTCAGAACTGGACTCCCGGCCAGCAGCTGCTACTCTCCAGCTGCCCTATGTGAAATCAGGTCTCCACTACAATAGCCAAATTTCACAGGGGAGACCAGATTTCACAGTCCATAACATGTTTTTCATAGCTGTGAATTTGGTAAGACCCTATATATAGAGCCTAATGTTGAAGGTTTCACCTAAGCCAAGATCCCCACAGAAGTAAAATGAAAGCTTACAAGAGTAAGGCTGCAGGATTGGCAACCTAGTGTGGGTTTTGTGTGTGCACTGATCACAGATTGGACATAAGTGTGCGGTATCTGCTCTATTTGCAGGTTATTTTGCCCTGACACCGTCTCTAAGTGAAGGAACTCTTTCATGAACTATCATTTTCATGTGTATAGAACCTCACAGTGATGACGTGGTGGATGAACAACAGACAAAATGTTGACCCCTCACTTCCACCTTTAACTATCAGATGGGTAGCCGTGTTAGTCTGGATCTGTAAAAAGCAACAGAGAGTCCTGTGGCACCTTTAAAACTAACAGATGTATTGGAGCATAAGTTTACGTGGGAGAATGCCCACTTCGTCGGATGCATGTAAGCTTATGCTCCAATACATCTGTTAGACTTAAAGGTGCCACAGGACTCTCTGTTACCTTTAACTATGTAATTCTATTTGAAGTATTCCTTAGAAAATTCAATGAGCTTTTTCCATTAAAAAGCCAGCAAGGTAGAACTCAGCAGTACAATGACATAATGCCTATGTATTCATGAAATAAAAGTTCCTACAGGAAACAGATTTGAAGCTTTCAAGATGTCATAAAAGAACACAGGCAAAAGGCTTAATGTGACCTTTTTAATTTAGTCATTTATGAACAGTAAAAATCCACACAATCATCTCCAGTAGGGATGTAAATACTGTTTAAAAAATTAACCGTTTAAATGATTTTAAAATATGTCATTTAAACAGTTAACTGTTTAAGTGGCTGGGGCCCATCAGGCCAGCATGGCTCGGGCCGCTCCGGGCAGGGAGTGCGGCTGGGCCTGCTCCGGCTGGCCGGGCCTAATGGTTAAGGCAGTTAACTGGTAAGACTATACTTACCAGTTAACTTTTTACATCCCTAATCTCCAGTATGCCCACTGAAACTGGATCTACCTGGGGCCAACTCAATAAGCCACGTAAGAATTTCAGCTAGCGTAGCACTCAGAAGGCCTAATCAGAGATGACCATTCCCAACACATTAAACCAACATGCCATGAACCACACTTGTGCTGAAGCCATTTCAAGGTTATTGTCCTTGGGATAGCCCATTTGGGACTTTGAAGATGAGGACTATACCACATTGCAGTGTTCAGAAGGGATGCTTTGACAAAATGCCAGATATCTACTTGTGAGAGCAAGGGACAGGCCATTATCACTGAAAGTTGCTTGAATACAGAATAGACTTCTGTAGGATATCAGCTTGATCCCAAATACCATTACTTTTAGAGAATGTTTCAATACCTACCTTTTATAAAGCTCTTTTCATCGGCAGATCTAAAAGTACTTTATAAAAAGGTTGGTATCATTATCCCTATTTTACAGATGGGAAACTGAGGTATAGCAAGCTGGAGTGACTTGCCCAAGGTCACTCAGGAGGTCAGTGGCAGAGGCAAGAAACAAACCTGGGTGTCTACTGAGTCCCAGTCCTGTGTTCTATCCACTAAGCAACATTGCTCTAAACTAGTTTAAGCTAGGTTTCTCCTGAACCATCATATTGTTAAGACAACTGGTAATGGCAGGAAAGAAAATCCAGCATCTTGTCATTCTAAGATAACAGAATAAAAGACAAGGATTTCTACCTTTTACCAGTACTGGTGCTCAGATACCAAGAAATGCTCAGATAACATGTCAGGCACAAAAGAAATTTCTATACACTTTAAACAGACCTTAAAAATGAACTTGAATGGAATACCACAAAGCAACCAACCTTTATGAGTATAAGTTGCCTTGCCTTTTATATCTACTATTTTATAGTTAAAAGTACACCAGTGTTAAATCTTGCCACAGTGTTTTACTTACATGTAATCTGCCTCGAAGTTCTCGGTCATTCCTCATTTTCACATAGATTCGTTCATCTAGACTGAGTCTGATCAGATCCAGTGGCTCCTCTACAGTATTTGTTGTTTGTTGCTAAAAAAAATAGAAAGCAGTTTTTGCAATATACACAAAAGCCTCTGAACTTTTATGTTCAAAAGCAGTCTCTCTCTCTCAGGGATAGGATAAAGTACCTTTCACCTTCAGGTCAGTTATTTGATCCTGCCCAAGCTGGTAGCAACCAAAAATCATTACCATAGGACGAGCATTTGGTGACCTGTATGAAGTTACATGAATTTCAGTCCACACTACCATCACAATTGGTACCCTTTACTGGCAGTCTTAATGGACAGGCCAGAAACCTGAACAGAAAGGGAACCAAATATGCCTTTCACTCTCAAAATAGAGCTCACATGGTCAGGTCTGAGATACTTTGGCAGGGGATGTAGAGAAGTTTACATTGTCACTAACTATACTGTTCTCATTGGTGGATAATTAATTATTGTAGCACCTAGCAGCTCTAGTCACGGACCAGGACCCCTCTGTCCTAAGCATTGTTCAAACAGAACAAAATGGTGGTCCTTGTCCCAAAGAGATAATGCATTGGGGTCTCCGGGGTAAGTGTCCTGTATTTTATATTCCTTCAAAATTATTCCTTCAGCTTCACTTTCAACAAAACAAACTGCAATAAAAATAGGAAACATAAAGCCATGCATCTCTTAAGCTTGATAGCACTGACAATATTAAGGTTCCAGGAGACTTAAAACAGCACTGAAATGGCACTAAGACCACAAGGAACAATTCAAGTTAGATTTTTATTTTTTAATAAAGCAAAGATCATAGTAAAGACTGAAACAAAGGAAAAAGTTTTGATGTAAAATGCAGTAGTGAGAGCTTAAAGATTTGCTGTTCCATAAGGAACATGCAGTCTGCCTCACATCAAAGGCTGCAGCTTTCTGCAATTTTTTTATGTCATGCCTCCACTCTGTCATAGAATCATAGAAAATCAGGGTTGGAAGAAACCTCAGGAGGTCATCTAGTCCAACCCCCTGCTCAAAGCAGAGCCAATTCCCAACTAAATCATCCCAGCCAGGGCTTTGTCAACTCGGGCTTTAAAAACCTCTATGGATGGAGATTCCACCACCTCCCTAGGTAACCCATTCCAGTGCTTCACCACCCTCCTAGTGAAATAGTTTTTCTTCCAATCTAGACTTCCCCCACTGCAACTTGAGACCATTGCTCCTTGTTCTGTCATCTGCCACCACTGAGAACAGCCTAGCTCCATCCTCTCTGGAACCCCCTTCATGTAGTTGAAGGCTACTATCCTTTTCCTGCTCTGCCTTAGCTTACTAACCCAGGGAAAAGGAAGCATCTCGTGTCACTCTTGAGCAAGCCCCTCTGGCTGAGCTAGGACTGAGGAGTGGTGGAGGCAGGCTCTGGAGTAGTGGTCACCAATCTCCCAGTCGATTGCGATCTCCGGTTACAACGGTCCCCCGTGGACCAGGGGGGCGGTTCTCCCTCCCCACGCTGCTCCTGCATGCAAGCACCACCCCCGAGGCTCCCATTGACTAGGAGCAGGGAGCTATGGCCAATGGGAGCTGCAGGAGTGGTACTTGCAGAGAGGGGCAGCTCAGAGAGCCATGTACCCCCCCCTCCCCCAAGGGCATGTTGACCCCTTCTGGGAGTGGCGTGGGGCCAGGATAGGCAGGGAGCCTGCCTTAGCTTTGCTGTGCCGCCGACTGGGAGCCACCCAAGGTAAATGTTGCTTGGTGGGAGGCCACACCCCAATCTGCCTCCCGGAGCCAGCACCCCATACCCCCCCCTAACCTCTACCCCCGCCTGACCCTCTCAGAGCCAGCACCCCACACCCCCACAGGAACCCCAACACTCCGCCCCAGCCCAGAGCCCCCTCCCACACTGCAAACCCCTCAGCCCAGAGCCCGCACCCAAACCCCTGCTGGGAAGGGGGCGGGCCCCAAACGTGGCTCCCGCCGAACAGTAAGAAAGGGGCGAGTCGCTCACCTGGTCCACTTCGTCCGCCATCTTTCAAACGCGAGCCCCGCCCCGCCTCCTCTCGCGCGAATCTGCCGCCCCTCGGCGAGCCGCCAGGAGCGCGGGCGAGTCGGCGCGTAAGAATGGAGGGTGGTGACGACACGCATTGCGCGAGAGAGGGGGCGTGGCTCGGTCTCCAAGCGAGGCTAGAGTGGCCGTTGCGCCGTTGGTCGGCCCAGGCTGGCAGAGGCGGGGCCTGGCGGGAGGGGCGGGGCAGGCGCTGTCTGTGCCCCACAGGCAGGGTGGGGGCGAGAGGAGCTAGGGGTGACTCCCACCTCACCCGTTGTTCTGCCCTAGACGCTGTGGCTCAGTTCCCCCCCCCCGTCACAGGGGGATGGGCAGGGTGAGCGCTGGCTCCCAAAGGGCGCGGCGAAGACCCACGCTACAGATGGGCAAACTGAGGCACTGCCCGGCCGTACCCACAGGCTCCTTTGGAATTACTTTAGAATGGCCTCAGTAGGCGCGAGAGCTGCCAGCCCACGGCCTGTCTGCCCCGCAGTGACCGCGCCAGGTGCTCCAGCAGCGGTGCCCCCAGGCAGGCGCACGGGGCGGGGTGGTAGCCGGGGACGTGCTAGTGCCAGGCAGCCTCGGGGCTGGAAAGTGGCCCGTGGAGACCAGTAACTGGCACGTGTGACCGGGGTAGCTCGTCTAGCCCCTGCCCGCAGTCACTCCCGTCCCGGGGGGCACGTAACGGGGACACGGCGTTCGCCCAGCCTGGAGCACGGGGGCAGAGCGGACACAATGGGAACAACCGCTGCCAAGAAGGGGCAATTAGCGAGCGCTGTCCAACAGGCCTTTGCAGCGCCCCGCACTGAGCAACGGCAGCCCCGCGATCCGGCCCTAGGCAGCTCTGCACAAACGGGATGTGACGGGCGCCGCCATCTCCTGCCCTTGCGGGCTGCAGCCCAGCCGGCTGGGACGGAAGAGACGTCAGGCAGAAGGGGAGGAGAGAACAGCGCTAGGAGCCGGCTGTGTCAGCCCAGCCTCCCCTGGGCTTTTCTGCAGCGACGGGAGGCCAGAGGGTGCACATGAGCGTGCAAAGGCCTTGCCAAAGGAAGGGGGGCTGCCTTCATCATCTCCGCCGTGTTTGCTTTGTGTCCCCCCACCAGTCTCTGGTTGCTCCCCTTGACAGACGCTGCTTTGAAGAGGAAACAGCATGGGCAAGAAGCGCAAAGGTTCCCTGCAGCAAGAGGCTGCCAACAAGAAAGTCAAGGGAGAGCCTGCTGCAGCAGCCACCAGGGCCCCCCAAACTCACAGGCAAGAATCAGAGGGTGAGTGTAGAAATAGACTCTTTCTTGGGCCACAGTCTGTTACAAGCAGTTGCATAAGCATCACGGAGAATATAAAATCAAAGAGAAGCAGCCCCTGGCACCAGATTGCGGGAGGGAGATTCATTTGGAGGGAGTCAGGGAGATTTCCCCTTCCCCCAACATGCTCCTTTGGAATTACTTTAAAAATGACTTTTAAATGATCTATCTGTGCTGATGAAGGATTTTTTGTACCATATTTCTATAGGACATTTAAAATCTTACTTGATTTTTTGGACTTTCCCCTCATTTAAATGTTACTGTGTTTGCAAGCCTCTGGCCTGCTGTCCAAAGTGCATTTCTAATTAGATTGTGAAGAACAAACCAAATTTTCCCCCGTAGTGTTTATTTCTAGCGGCATTCATTCTGTGACTTCAGTTTTCCTGTAAGGTTTTTATAGGAGTTTAAAAAAAAAAAAAGGTAAAAGTTTATTTAGAATTGTTTTTGACTCTATTTTTCTGTTTAAAGCTTAATAGAGCGTTTGGAATATTAAACAGCAGATATACCCCTTTAAAAACACAATCTGTTTTCATAGCCACTAAATAATGTAGTGTTTGTGTTTAACTCCATCTGCTGATATGTTGTCCCTTATACAATGTGTAATCATGTGATCATGACTGATTTAGCTTTTTTTGTACGCCTCATTTAAATTGTACAGATGTTACATAAGCAAGATAGTTTCCTCTCTAGAATTGAGAAAAGTTCTTAGTGCTGTCAGTAGACCATCCAAGATTTCCAACCTTTCCTTTGTCACAATGAAAGAGGGCAGGATCAAATGAATTAGTCTGGCAGCTTCAGCTAAGAAAAATGAAAGGTTCTAGGGTAGATTGTGGTTGGTGGCTTTTAGTAAGTACAAATCATTTTAACAGATCTTTAGGGCATTATCTTATCTGTGTAAAATATAAGCATGGAATTCAGGCCATTCTTAATGCAAATAATAGAATTTGATTGATTGTACATCTGCTTGTGGAAAAGGCTAACTGAAAAAAACACTATAAACTCTTAAGGCCTGAGCCTATATTTCTTGTGCATCCAACACTCCGGCTCATAATTAATATTATACTATGGTATCGTCGTTCCTTTACCACATCTTCCGTGCGTATTATTTCTCTCTGGATTTCACATAGGTGTAGAACAGGGAGTCTCAAACTGGGGGTTGGGGCCACTCGGGGTCGCAAGGTTATTACATGGGGAGGTTGCGAGCTGTCAGCCTCCACCCCAAATCCCGCTTTGTCTCCAGCATTTATAATGGTGTTATAAATTAAAAACACTTGTTTATATATTTAAGGGGGGTCACACTCAGAGGCTTGCTATGTGAAAGGGGTCACCAGTACAATAGTCTGAGAATCACTGGTGTAGAAGATGATGTGGTGAGAGTTCCAAGCAGTCTATCATTCCTTAACGTGTGAGAGAGACCCTAAATTTTCACAGAGAACTGTCCTGCTCTTTTGTGACTGCTCTGTCCAACATATTGGATTTGGTCCTTCAAAGTGCTCAGCACCTTTAACTCCTGTTCAGTGAGAGTTGAGGATTTGGTCCATTTTTTTCCTTACATAGAGTGGCTTTGGAAACCACTTATAGATATGAAATGACTATTCCTATATACTGGATACCAAATGAAATAAATTATGTGGAACCATGCCATATTCTAAAAAAGGAGGAAAACCTAGCACATTGCATGAGGGGATTGTGCCCATCAATCCAATCTCATATGTGTATAATGCAACCATCACAGTGGGCACAGTGGTTTCACCCAGGTGTGATGAGGAAAGCATCTTGCTATTGTTACGGGAGAATCTTCAGAAAAGAGGTGCTTTAAATCAGTCTTGCTAAATTCCACTTGTCTGGGGAAAAAAGCCTTTTGCAATAGGTGATTACAATATTTGTTTTTCATCCACCATCAAAGGTAAGGGTAGGTATTGTCTATCTTGTGTATTTTGGGCTGCCAAATTTCCCTGATGGTTTTGCTTCAAATGCACTTTTTGGTAAACACTTCACATTTGTTATTAAAATATTCTCATAGGCAGTATGTTCATTTTAAGCCTTCATTTTTCCCTGCCGCCTATGAGTGATATATGCTGGCTCCCTTGAAGTTGTTGGGAGTTTTATTATTGACTGAGTTCTGTGGAGCTAGGATTTCGCTCTTTGACATGTATTTTTCCCCTCTGATCCATTGCAGATGATTTTGAAGAGGAAAAGCCCAGTATGAAGAAGAATCTCTCAAAAGTTTCTGGTGGAAATAAGAAGAAGAAAGGAGATTGTGACACTGAAGTTCATAGCCTACCAGGTAGATCTTCAAGGCAAAAAGGAGCAAAATCAGTAGCGAAAGAGGAAAATAACATAGATGTAAAAAATAAAGGGAATCGTAACAAAGGGGAAATGTGCAGGTAAGTTAATGTACAGCATCAGCATAACAGTCTGGAACAATATTGTATTCACTGTTAAATCTGTTTAGTTATAGCCTGATCTTGCACATACGCACATGTTCCTTTACTCACACTAATAACCTCATAGTTCCAATATGCACTTGAGCATAATTATTCAGGTGCATGGTTGTTTGCAGGATCAGGCTGTTGGAATTCATTCTGGGTGGAAGGCTAATATTTGAGACATTTTCAAGTTTTAGTGCAAATAATTGTAATTTTATATGGAAGTTGTCAAGTAATTTAGGTCAAAAATTCAGGTTTGTTTGTCTTTAAATGAAGGTAGGGAGGAGGAATGTAACCTATGACAAGAAGCAATGGGCTTAAACTGCAACAAAGGAAGTAATAATCCTGCCTTCTGTGCAGGGGACTGGACTAGATGACCTACTGAGGTCCCTTCCAGTCCTACACTTCTATGATTCCATGACATTTTGTATTTAAAAATGTCAATAGACGCTTTTGTATGGACTAATAGCAGGAAGTGAAACTGATCAGTTTTGTTTCACTGGCCAACCTGAACAAAATTTACTAAAATAGCAAAACAGACACAGTTCTAATTCCTATTCTTTTTATATTGATGAGGCTTCAGCAAGATTAACAGTTCAGTGCATGAATTCTGTAAGGCCCTGATCCTGCAAAATGTTATATGGAGACAGAACCTCTGCATCTATGTAGAGCCCCATTGATTTCCCTGGGTTTTTTTGAGGGTGCAGATATCCATCTCCATGAAGATCCTTACAAGATGGGGACCTACATTACACACTGCACTGGGAAGAATATTTCCCCATATGTACTGTTCTCCCTCTATTTATGGTAGAGATGTTTTACTTTACAAGTACAGATACATTCTTTGCATTTGTGCTTTGCTTGTCAAATATTTTAAGGCTTTGCAGCTGTTATTTTTAATACAGATACATTGTATTTGTTTTTCTATTATTTTAATATTGTTTTCCTCCAATTTTTAAACAAACTAGCAAACTACACACTGCAACTCTGAAAGCCTTTTTTTGTTGTCTTTTGTAATCTTTATAGTGCTTTACCGAGCCCCTCTCAGAAGGAGATGACTTTGAAGAGACAGTCAACTATTAAAAAAGAAATGGATGATGATGATGATGGAGATGGAAGTGAGGATGAGTGGGAGGATGTGGAAGGTAACAGTCTTTTACAGTGGCCCTATCAACTATTATGCTCTAAATATTGTCATATACTGTTCTCAGTGATGATTTATTTGATTTTGGTGCAATCTCTCTTGGATTCAGATAGTTTCTACAGTCACTATTACAGCTATAGATTTTTTTATTGAATCTCTTATATAAATATTATAAAGGATCTAATCTAATATACAGATCAAGATTTTGAACGTCCCAGTGTTCATGGGTGTTTAAAGATGGGTCCAAACTAAAATCAATATACTTACCAACAGGTGGCATTTTAGCCTCATATTATTCATGCATAAACAGTGGATAAAGGGGCAGCCTTACCCCTTTTCTGACATTTCCTTTACTGCTTACTTAAATAACACAAGGTTCCTAGCAGAATTTTCCCCTGAGTTTAGGATTGCTCCCTGCAGAACCTCTCTGTCTTGCCCCTCATTCAGTCTGCCTCAGAAAGACAGTAGGGACCCTTTTATGTATGGTAGTTGGTGTTACTAAGACCCACCTAGTTTGGCCGCCAGTGTCTGTGAGCAGAACTGCTCTGCATATTTAAGCACCTGATACCTATTAACATGTGTAGCAGTGCTGCTACCCAATATGTGGCACTCTGAACTATTTGTAAATATGAAATATCACCTTATGCCGAGAGAAGCTTAGAATGAGTCCAACAGAAGAATCAGACTGTGATTTCCTAGAGATGGGGACTGGGCAAGTTAAGTCATTCAGTCAGATACCAGTTAGTTGGCCATCAAACCAGGCTGTGAAGACTAGAATTGTATTGTCTTGTAGCTGTAAATGTGTGCCTACTGAAGTGAACTCTCTACTTAAAAACACTCCTGAGTCTTGCCAGTCCTTTTGAACTGATACATTCAGGCTAAATCTTTCACTAAGACTAAGGCACCAAGGGAAGAGGAGCTCCAAAAGCCAGAGGGTGAAGTCGAGAATACCAAGGCTATGGTAGAATTTTGACATTGTTACCGTACGTAATAATATCTCTCTACCACAGGACACATGGTAGAGCCCCAGAACATGTTACTTTAAATAGGGCTGCAGCGCTGTAGAGAAGGCTGCATTCTCAGCTCCTACCTAATGTGGAGCACCCAGTCCACGAAAATATGAATGAAGATTATTTTACAAATAACTGTCTAAATGTAGTGATCCTGTAAGGTGCCATAGAGACTGATCTGAAACCCAAGTGCTTTGTCCCCACAACAAACGCAGCATGGCCCATAGCAAGGCAAAGCTTCCCTTATGCTGCTCCACCAATGTTCCTCAACCCACTTAGGAAGAAATTATTTGTTCTTTCGACTTTCTGCTAAAGTGATGTGATTGTGATGGTAGTGTAGTGAAAGGGAGACCTGTCTGCTAGAAACTGGACTGAGTCAATACCTTGATACTAAAGCGACTGGCATTCCATGAATACCTTAGATACAGAATATCCGCTCATTTAACATAGGTTACTAAAGAGACACCCAATGGCAGCGACTTTTGGCAGTCCAACTTTGGCTATGTTTGAACAGATGAACTTGAGAGGAGAGACTCCCCAGGGCCATTGATTCCATGGGTATTAATTTTAACTTTCCATTTCCAGAGCTCGAAGATCCTGTCCTGGATAAGTCAGGAGAAGCTGCTGCCCTTCCTGCACTGATGTTGCCCAGCCAACCAGTTGAGATAGAAATTGAAACTCCAGAGCAGGCAAAGAAAAGAGAGAGAAGGTAAGATCAGTTATACAGGGGAGGCAGCATAGGCTAGTGGGTAGAGCAGGAGGGGCAGGAGTTGGGAGACCTCTCAGGTTCCAGCTCTGATCATTGTCTGGCTGTATGACTTTATCATCAGTTGGGGTAAGTAAATGGTCATAGCTCCATTGACTTGAAGTCACTGGAGTTATGACCATTTAGACCATCTGAGGATCTGTCCTCTGATCTTTAGATGTGCTGAGCATCCAAAACTTGAACTGAAGTCAATGGGAACTCACGGTGCACAGCACCTTAGAAAATCAAGCCCTTAACTTTACTGTGCCTTTGTGTGTCCCCATGTATAAAGTGTATATACTTTTATAAAGCGGTTTGAGATCTGTGGCTGTTGTAATGTAATTATACAGTACTATAACTGTATATATCGGGGTGGCCAACCTGAGCCTGAGAAGGAGCCAGAATTTACGAATGTACATTGCCAAAGAGCCATAGTAATACATCAGTAGCCCCCCATCACTTCTAGCGCCTCCCACCCACTGGCAGCTCCCAGCACCTCCCGCACCTTCCGATCAGCTGTTCTGTGGTGTGCAGGAGGCTCTGCGGGGGAAGAGCGAGGGCACTGCAGGCTCCGGGGAGGGCACGGGAAGGGGTGGAGTGAGGGCAGGACCTGTGGCAGAGCCGGGGTTGAGCAATGAGCATCCCCCAGCACATTGGAAAGTTGGCGCCTGTAGCTCCAGCCCCAGAGTCAGTGTCTATACAAGGAGCCGCATATTAACTTCTGAAGAGCCACGTGGCTCCAGAGTCAGAGGTTGGCCACCCCGGTATATACCTCCTTTGTCTTTTCCCATTTCCATAAGATTTTTTTAATATAGTAGTACCCCATCAGTAAATTCAGTTAGGAACAGCCCTTTTAGATCCTGTCACAAATTTGGGTAGCCAGGCTAAGAATTTACATCTGGTCTTATAAATCTGTGCATACTAGTTACAGGTAGAATCTTGTTACCTGTATGCTGAATTTTTCTTTCCTAATTCACATGGGTATTGGGAGAGATGAGTAGTTAGTTAGTTAATGAAAAGTGCTAAATAATACTAAGTATTTTTTTATTGTTAGTTTGCTCTACCCCCTTACACTGACAGCTCTTTAAATTAAGGCACTAAGTCTCAGTAGTAAGGTATGTAGAGCTCACGGTTTTTTAATCACATCTGCACCTCATGACTGTTTGCATAGAATTGACTGAATTCTCCCAAAGCATGCACGGGTCTCCGTGTAAAACCTGGAATTGATTCTCTGACGCATTCTTTTTTTGATTATTCAGAGTCCTGGTCAGAAACCTGGAATGGTAGGTCCATAGGGCATTACAGCATTCATTTATTTTATAACACTTTGCAGAGAGAAAAGGAAAGCCGAGTTTGAGACCTATCTCCGGAGAATGATGAAACGCTTCAACAAGGAGGTTCATGAAGATACGCATAAGGTGAGGGTCACAGAAGCAACATGGCAGAGAGGGTACAGATCATGAAGACTTCAGAACAGTTGTGGTATGTGATTAAAAAGGCACAATGACATGCAGAGCCAATTCTGATCTGTATGATCCATGGACATGCCTAGAAATTAAAAGGAAAGTAAAGTTCCAATCAAATTCACATACAGGTTTCTCTCTGACCATCATTTGGAATGCCCTGCCGCTTGGAGAATCTGCATTACTGGAATTCAGGAACAAGATAGATGTCAGTGGTGTGTGTATATAGGATTAGCTACTGAACTGGGGTGATTCCTGCTCATATTCATGGAGTTAAACTGTTCATCACATTTGGGGCTGGTGATACTGATGAGCACCAAAGGGATTTTGATCCAAATCCTCAAAGGTATGTAGGCACCTAACTTCTATTTACATCAATGGGAGTTAAGTACTTACATACCTTTGAGGATCAGGGCCTTTATCACCTTCCTCTGGAGCACTGAAGGGTAAGATGGCCTTGTGTTCAAGGCACTGGGGCTCAGGAGATTTGGGTTCAATTTCTGTTTTGACACAGATTTCCTCTATGCCTCAGGTCCCTATTGCTAGATCCAAGGATATGACTTTCCTACTTCACTAGAGTGTTACAAGAATAAACCCATTATTGTGTAGTGCACAGATATGGTGAAGGTAGCCAGATAAGTACCTAGATACATTGAGTTAAATTAGGAAGGCATATGTACATGATTTTATCATTGTTTTGTTATTGGCGGATCTCCTTCCAGCTTCTGTTTCCGTACTGGCTATGGGAAAAGGGTGGGAAATCCAGTACAATGAAAAGTATTTAAAATAAGGACTAGCTTTTGACTTTGAAATTGCCTTTGAAGATGAATATTGCTTCTGCTTTCAGGTGAAGCAATGACAGTTGTTTCAAATGAACAAGACACAAAGTTGGTTTTATATCTGTTTTGTGCCTAGTCCTAGAAAACAAATGATGGGAAGTGTTTAAAACAAAGCTCATCAGTGTTTCCAGATGGTAGATGGATGCATGGCTGTCAAAAAGGGAACTTAACTGGCATTTCATTTTGCATTAATTTCAGGTATAGTTTTAAAATTTGCTCCTCCTATTTTAGCTATCGTTATTTCACTTCCCTAATAATTGTGTCATGGAGAGGGAATTGAAACAAAAATCTTAGAACTGATCATTTGAAAGACAGAATTTATGCTGTTCCAGCGGAGGCTACAGAAATTGTAGTCACAAAAGGCCACGTTCTCCTCTGGCTTATATGGCCACAACTCCTTTGAGAATCTTGGTATCTCCTTCCTCATATAGCTATTGGGTCAGATTCATGCTGGTATGTTAACTGTAATGGTGTTGCACCTGAATTAATATGGCTTGTTGTATTAGCTGAAGAGCCTTTGGATTTGCCCTATCCCTGGCTGTTGATGGAGGAGTAAAGTCATTAACTGTACCAAAAACACTGGCTGTTTCAATCTTAAAACCTATTTTCTATCTCCTCCAGGTTCACCTACTATGTTTGCTAGCAAATGGTTTCTATAGGAACAGGGTCTGCAACCAGCCAGATCTTCAGGCTATTGGCCTTTCCATCATCCCCACCCACTTCACTAAAGTGCCTGCAGGTCGTGTAGACCTTCTCTACCTCTCCAACTTGGTGAAATGGTAAGAATCTCCCTTATAAGCCAGCTCTCTCATGTTAATTTTTGATGCAGCACAAGGAGAAAGATCAAGGTTGATGAGTGTAGTCACCCAAGCTCAAGTGATTTATCTTGTTAAATATTAGTTTGGGGAAAATCCCCCCTCCTTTTTTTTAAGGGGGGGGTGAACTATGAAGCAGTTATTCAGGAAACTGGACACTAAGGTGAATTTGTCATTCTTCAAGGTTTGTTGCAACCTTCACTATCAACACTGAACTCTCTGTTGATGATCGAGAGAGCCTGCAGTCCACTTTAGAGAGACGCTTCGCCATCTACGCTGCAAGAGATGATGAAGAGTTGGTCCATGTGAGTGACTTGAAGTCTGGAAGCTCCCGAGGTTGCTTGCTGGGTTTGGATGCCAGATCACTGGGGCAGTATTGCTGCTGTAGAGGTTGCAGGTTAAGTTCAAGGGGTGGGGCTGAATTTGAAGAAAACAGATAGATCATCTCTGGGCTTCGGCTTTCTCTTTTATTTTTTTCTGTTTTGAACGTAGCCTCTGTGCTTTGAATGACATATGTGCCTTATAACCTGAACAAGCACCCACTGGGGTTCTGCTGTGATTAGGCCCTGGTTCTAAGCTGTACCCAACTGAAGGCCTGGTGACTTTGACCCTCTGTTCTAAGCAATATCCAAGTGCGTTAGTGTAATTGGTCCTGATGCTGGTGGCTTCACAGATAAGTGTGTGCATTTGTTCAAAATCATTACCCCCGAGTCTGCTCTGGCAGTGCAAAGCAACTTCAGAGACAAATTAACCAGCTCCCTAAAGATTCCTCTTTTGTAAAGCGATTCCTGGGGTCACACAGCCCCTTCTTGGTCCCTGGTTTAAAGGGTTTACCTGAAAAAAGAGTTGTGATCAAGGTGTCACTGCATTGAGGCAATCCTCAGCAGTCAGAATGACCCCTTGAGGCCAACACAGCCAGGTGTGATTTAGAGCAGCCTAAAGGCTTTAACTGACAACTGTTTTTCAAGGCATCTGGCAATAAGTCAGCCTGTGACTTTGGAACTGGGGTAGGGGGCAAACTAGAGTCATGTCTTTCCAGTTCACATAGGGGTTGCTGGTTAAAGAAAAATAATTCATGAGTATAAAACTGAACATTGAGGGAAGGTTTCCCATTCTTTGGGAGAGCAGCATGTGAACTGCCATTTTGCAGGCTTTCTGCCCCCAAGTCCATCATGGTCCTTGGAAACCTGGGAAATTGCAGCCTTGATCTAGTTGTAGAATGTCTTTGCTGTGGCTGGAGATGTAGAAGTACCTCTAGTTAGGAACTGAGGAATCATGTTTATATACATTGGCGGGAGAGGAGCACAGACAAAGTGAACCATGCCTAAGTTTGAACGCTTCTGGTTTGAATTTATCTGTTCTTGCCCATTTCTGCTGAACTCCCACATAACAAAACAGTCAGCAGGTCACCACTGATACTAGGTTACAGTTACTAAATTACCATTGCAGTGTCCACATGAATGGCAGATGTTTCTGTATAGTAACATCTTGTTAGCATACATAATTTACTCAATCTGTCCTTGAAAGAGGTGCCACTTTGTCTTCTTTCATTCCGTTTACCTCAGGAATGAGGAACAACGGTTCAGTGTTGGAGCACTAGACTAGGACTTGGGAGAACAGGGTGCAAGGCCCTGCTCCACCACAGACTTCCTTTGTAATCTTGGGCAAGTTATTTAACCTCTTTGTGCCTCTGTTCCCCATCTATAACATGAGGATAAACACATATATTGTGAGACATTGACATTGTGGTAATGGGCGCAATGTAAGTACCAGAAATGAATCTTTATCAGCACACATGGAAAGATCTGGATGAAACTGACTTTTGGGTTAAAATCTGGCTCCAATGTGGTTTTAAGCTGGCTGTTCATACTTAAAAAAAACAACCCCCTCTCCCCACCCTCCACCCCCAACCTCAAGTCTTTTCTTTTTTCTTAAATAGATGTTTTTACTTATTCTACGAGCATTACAGTTGCTGTGCCGGCTTGTGCTGTCTCTGCGACCCATTCCCCTGAAAGAGCCAGCAGGAAAGGTAGGGTTCATTGGGATTGTGAAAGAAAGGAATTGACTATTTTAGGGGTCCACACTCTGGCCCAGAGAATGATCGTTTGGAGTCACATGATGTTAATGAAGAAGAAAAAATTAGGCTGAATATCAGAAAAATCTTTGACAATGAGCTGTATTAGGGCAGAGTTGCCAGGGTTTACCTTAAGGTGTGATGTTAAACCGATTTAGCTAACAGTAAAGGCTGTGTGGACACTCTCTTATTTTAGTTTGAATGTCTTATTTCAGTTTAGCTTATACATGTTTCTATTCAAATTAAGATTAATAGAAATAAGCCAGGTTTAAACTGAAGTAAGAGTGTCCACACAGCCTTTGCACCAGTATAAATTAAATCAGTTTAAAGCCACACCTCAAGTTGAACTGGTGCGATTGAGACAAGGATTTAAGCTGTAGAATGTCTTCCACCACTTTTCTTTGGAGACCAAGTTGCTTGGGACTTTTAAAACTAGGCTGGATGAAACACTAGAGTTGGACTGAATGATTGAATAGGTCTTTTCCATCTCTGACATCTGTAATGGAGACTAAGGCCTGGTCCACACTAACCCCCACTTCGAACTAAGGTATGCAAATTCAGCTACTTTAATAACGTAGCTGAATTCGAAGTACCTTAGTTCGAACTTACCGTGGGTCCAGATGCGTCAGGCAGGCTCCCCCGTCGATGCCGCGTACTCCTCTCGTCGAGCTGGAGTACCGGCGTCGACGGTGAGCACTTCCGGGATCGATCCCAGAAGATCGATTGCTTACCTCCGGGTCCGGAGGTAAGTGTGGACCTGCCCTAATTAACAAGCTCAGATCCTTTAAAGCCAGCCAGCCCGTGTATCTAGTCAGTGTTTTCTTCTCTGGGGTTAGGAACACAGAATACAGCCTCTTGAAGCTCACCAAATGGCCCTCCCCAGCTGTTTGACTTATGGTTCCCTAAAACCTGCATATTAACAACAGTGTACTGTACTCACAAAGTTTTGTTCCGCTTCCACCTACCCCAGTTAGTAGAAGTTGGAGTTTGTCTAACAAACGTTATTTACTCTAGAAAAATCAAGATCGCCTCTTTTGTTTTCAGGGCAAGAGCTCCTGCAAGAAGCACGCTGCCAAAAACCCTAAGGCTCCATCAAGAAAAAGCTCCTGCAAAGGAGCCAAGCAACAGGAGACTCTGTCAGGGAGTGAAGGAGCTGACAAGGAATCAAACACCTCTGGAACCAAAAGGAAAAGTAAGTCAAAGGTGATCAAGGATTGCCAGGAACAAAAGGAATCCAGTGATGATGAAAGCAACCTCGGGGAAGAGGAAGGAGCACACAGGCCCAGAAACAATTGCCGACGAAGAGTGACCTTGAAAGTGTCTTACAAAGAGGAGAGTGGAAGTGATGAGGGCAGTGATTCTGAGTTTGAGGCTTCGGAGGAGGAGGACAGTCATTTCTCTGATGAGGATTTTGAAACTGTGTCTAAGAAGCAGAAAAGATCATCGGGGCCCCATAAAGCAAGGATAGCGGTTGAAAACAGCAGGAAAACCAGGTCTTTGGAATCAAAGGGGCCCAAGAATTCAGGTGGAAATGAGCAATTGCTGGCAAAAGCAGCTTCTCCAGGCTCTTCTAATACACCCAGGAAGAGGAACAAAATCATATCTAGTGACGATGATGGGGAGCAGGAGGTGGTGAAAGTGACAGGCACAGATCAGTGGCTGGAAATCTTTGTTGAGCGGGAAGACAGGTGGGTGTGTGTGGACTGCGTTCGTGGCATCGTTGGCCAGCCCTCTATGTGTTTCAAATATGCCACCAAGCCAGTTTCCTATATTGTGGGGATTGACAGCAACGGGCACGTAAAGGATGTAACACAAAGGTACGACCCAGCATGGATGACTTCGACAAGGAAATGTCGTGTGGATCCCCAGTGGTGGGAAGACACGCTGGAACCATATAGAAGCCCCTTTGTGGAAAGAGAGAAGAAGGAAGAAAGGGAGGTAAATGAACACCAGATATTCGGGTCATTTCATACCAAGAGCCAAATCCTGACATTCTGAATCTGGCAAAACTCCCTGGGAGATTTTCCCTGAGAAGGGATGCTGGGATTTGGTGCCAGAATATTTGCTGTAATCATATCTGGGTGTTTTAAATCTGGGATCACTAAGGGGAACATATATATATGTTAGTTACAAGAAATAAAATAAAATGGAGGCTGTTTAGGAGAGAATCTGGGGAGAACAAATGCAGAGGACAGACCCATTTGTAATTTGTCGCATAGAACAGCATTGCCCTTGTCGTTAAACACTTTGGACCAAGTTCATCTGTGGTGTAATTCCATCAACACCAAAGGAGATACACCAGGGATGCCTTTGGTCATTTGGATTACCTGCTTTTGTATGGGTTTCTGATTCTTTTTGGGATCAAGTTTATAATACAATCTTTCTTCTTTTTGTAAAATGCTGGTGCAAAAGACCATTGAATTCACTATTATTTGCATGGGTCATGCAGTTTCTAGTTAAGCTTCAAGACCAACCGCTGCCGACAGCCATTGGAGAGTACAAAAATCACCCTCTTTATGCATTGAAGAGGCATATCCTGAAATATGAGGCCATCTATCCTGAGACTGCTGCTATCCTAGGATACTGCAGAGGAGAGGCAGTATATTCCAGGTGAGACATACATGCTTGTCATATTGTAAAAATTTATATAGGTAGCTAAATTGATTGAACATCAGCAAGAGTTCTGTGTATTTTTGCAATCCATTGAAAGAGTATAGACGGTTGCTTTTGTTCTGGCGTCTTTAGAGACTGTGTGCACACACTGCACTCCCGGGACACCTGGCTGAAGCAAGCTCGAGTGGTGAGGATTGGGGAAGTGCCCTATAAGGTAAGGGAGCTTGGAATCACGTCATTGCACTGCCCTCTCTGGATAAATAGTCATTGCTTTTATACCTTTTACACAGACAAGATTTGCACTGGGGGTGGGATTCTTTCTCTCCAGGCTGCAGGGAGCTGCCCTGCTGCTGTGGATCCATCAGCCAGCCATGCGCCAGCTCTAACCAGAACTCCACTATGTGCTCTTCACACTCTCAGGGACCATCCCTGTTTGGAGGCCTCCTGCCTAGCAGAACTGCACTCGTTAGATTCTGTTCATAGCCTTCCAGGATCCTTCCTTGAACTGGAGGATTTGGCCCCAACTTGCTCACAACGTGCCTAGGTGCATCAAGCATAAGCTATAAGTTACAGATGTCAAAGCTATAGAATGAGCGCTCCTTTCCTCCCATACCCTTCTCTTTCGGTCTCCCAAATAAAATCTGAGATCCCTGACTAGTGTCCGTTTGTTTCTAAAGTGTGACAAATGCAGCCATTGTGTTTACACAGATGGTGAAAGGATATTCCAACCAGGCAAGGAAAGCACGACTGGCAGAGCCTTCAAACAGGGAGAAAGACGATTTGGGGCTGTTTGGCCTGTGGCAGACAGAGGAGTACCAGCCTCCTGTGGCAGTGGATGGAAGGGTAGGCAGGAGGGAAGAGAGGGTGGTGTGTGTGGGGTGAATGCAAAAATCTGGAATGAAGACACAGGCTTTAGTTTTCTAGAGCATCTTTATGTGTTCGAGGTAGAACAGTCTGCAGCTTCTGGATCCCAAAGTTCTGGGATTTGTAGATTATATTGGTTAACTGCCCAAATTTTAGTCACACCTTAAGTAGGCCTCCATTTTTATGATTGGAAATAATTATGGAGTTCTGTGCCTGCAATTCAGGGCTTGCAAACATGGGGAGTTATTCTCGATTAACTTTGGAAGTGAATTAAGTTAATTTGGAATAAGGCACTCTTGTTCCAGTGTAAGAGCATCCACCTATGGAGAAAATTGGAAATAGTTAATCTGCTTGAAATTCACACCCCACCATATTCTGGATTAATTTTTAATTTTAATTTTCAAGCCCTTAGTTACGAAGCACAGATGGTAACCATAAACCAGGGTTGTCAGTGTAGTTGCAAAGTGTAGGCCAATGCCTGAAAATATGGCTTGTGTCCTGAATATTAAAGAATTGTTGCCAGATGTCGCTAATCAGACATTCAGAATAAGGATCACTAAGCAGACACTCGTAATGTATCTATTTCTGAATGAGAGGAGAAATTTCCATTCATCTTCTGACTGAGCATGAGCTTCACTTTTTATTTTCATTTTTCAAAAACAGGTTCCCCGGAATGAATATGGAAACGTGTATCTCTTCCTGCCCTGTATGTTACCAATAGGCTGTGTGCAGCTAAAGCTTCCCAACCTGCATAGAGTGGCACGGAAACTGGACATTGACTGTGTTCAAGCCATCACTGGATTTGATTTTCACGGTGGCTACTCACACCCAGTGTATGTGATGTGCCTGCTTTCTGGTTTGTTTGATTTGTGAGGATTTTGTAAACTGCATGGTGGGTGCTCCGTGCTAAGGGGCTATACCATGCCATTTTCACTGTCAGCTGCTGTAGAGACAGAACACCTCAGAGCAAGCTGTGGCACGTGACATCACAGAATTCAGCTCAACAGCCTGTCCTTGCATTTCCATTAGCAGCCTGCTCTTGCTCTGGAAGAGTAGGGAAACCATGTGAGATACTCTGCTTTCTCTGTCTATGATGCATCAATATGTATTGGCTGGCTTCCTTTCTTCCTCTAGCACTTGGCCTGTTTTGCGGATGCATAAACTGATAGATGAATGTATTCTCCTTTTCAGTACTGATGGCTACATAGTCTGTGAAGAATACAAAGAGGTGCTCATCGCAGCCTGGGAGAATGAACAGGCGGAGATAGAAAAGAGGGAAAAGGAGGTGAGAATTATTTTCACGGGGTCTTTATTTTTATATTGAACAATAAGTTACCTTCACTTACAGTTATGTAAAGTAACAGTCAAACATGGGGGCTATTCAAGCATTAAACACAGAGCTGAGCCAATGTAAATGTGTAGTGGTCACAATCTTACATTTCAATAGAACCACTTGTCCAGCTGGATCCCAAAGCACTTTAGTCTGTCCATACCCTGGGCTAAATTTTAGGCACAATATAATTACCCAAGTTGGAATTTGCCAGGGAACGAGGGCCAGCATCCCTGCTCATTCAAAAATAGTTATGAATGGCCATGACATCAGTGTTATATTTAATCCAAATGATGGCCCCTCCAGCAGCCCTGGTTAGTGGGGCATTGATTCAGTACTTACTTTGAGAAAAGTGCCCAATTCAGTATTGACTCGGAGATGAATGCCCCATATCCTGCAGCATCTATTGACATGTTCTTTTGGGGCTTCCTATATAAGTACTGGCCAATCCTGACACTGCTGGGCTTGTGAGATGTGACACTGCAAAAAGCCATACTGGCTGCTGATAGTGAGTAAAATGGGATAAAGTCATATGATGGAGTAAATACAATGATTCCTGTACAAACAGATACCTCTTAAAATAATGATGATTGGTTAATAGGCCTACTGAATGCGCAGGAGTGATGCAATACATTTAAATTAATATACAGAATTTTTCTGTTTTGTTTAAACACCAAAGACTGTTTATATGGGTCTGAATATATCAGAATTCCTGACTTTAAGGATTTATTTTTTTGAAATAATAATTGCACATAGAAAAGAGAGAAGAGAGCACTGGGGAACTGGAAATTGCTGGCAAAAGGACTTCTCATAAGAGAGAGACTGAAGCAACGCTACTGCAGAAAGGTAAGAATCTGTGTGTATATCTGCTACTAGTAAGGACTAAGGAAAATGATAGCAGTAGAATTTGCACTGGATTCTTGAGTCTATTTTTTTTTCTCAGTTCTTACAATCTCTTCTTGCTTATGGGACAGCTCAAATGATTGTGATCAGGCTTTGACCCTTCTGAATGTCAAAGGTGGGGAGGTGTAAGAAGCCCAACTAAATGCTTCCTCGATTCATTTTAAAATATATTTAACATTGTAATTTGTCTAGTGCTCCCTTTGGCCTTTTCATGTGTTAGTTGCAGCCTGTGAAAACGCTTCTGGGCTTGTCATAGCAGATGAAGCTAACCGAGCACCATTGCTGTCCTCTCTATTAATGCAGCCTAATTACATCTCTTTCAACACAGCTGCTGGTGGTCAAGATCACTACATGCTTAGTCATTTGATGGATGACGCATGTAATCTTTAGCAGCGTTTGACCCTGTCTTGCTTTATACCCAAAATCTTAAATTTTCAATTGATACATCAGAGAACTTCCAAAATTTCTTCCCGCAAAGCTCTCTTCCCCTCTTCTCACACTAACTTTGAATAGGAGCTCATACTGGGTTTTGAACAAGAATTCAGCTCAATCGTGTCAGTTGAAATCTCATCCCTATTTAACATAAGATGAGCACTCCGCAACCAGGCAACATGGTTTTATATTATGGCCCTATTCTTCTGACATAGCCACTTCATATTTTGGATTTCTTAGTCCAAACCACACATGTAGTTTTCAGAGGAGCAAAGTGACCTGTGTTGGTTTGGGTTATGAAGTGAAATGATTCTGTCCTTAAATATGTTTTTCCTCATGCTTGGTGATAAGTCAGATTTTAAAGCCGGTTTATTCTTACACTCTCCTGACTAGTGAATATTCTTTCTAAACTTGAATTAATGCTGCACATATGAGACATGGACTGATACTGCTTTGTGTAGAGAATTACATAAAATGTACCACTTGTCTGTTATAGATAACTCCTGCTAACTACAGCAGCATGTTCCATGGTGTTGAGACTATATTATGACAAAAAAGACCCTTAAAAAACACCACCTAACCACAGTTGCCAACTTTCACATGGTACATAAGCACCCAGACTTTCACAATAAGCCAAAAAATCAAGCTAATCCCATTTCAAAACAAGGCCCAAACAAGCCAATCCCTAAGAACCCCAATACTCTGTGACTCGATCCCCCGCAGGGTGCCGTGTGGGACTGTGGTG
The DNA here is from genome assembly GCF_013100865.1 of Trachemys scripta elegans. Classification (NCBI taxonomy): domain Eukaryota; kingdom Metazoa; phylum Chordata; order Testudines; family Emydidae; genus Trachemys; species Trachemys scripta. The sequence goes on from NC_048304.1 coordinate 20,425,587, forward strand.
GGCCTGCACCCCAGATTCCCTCCCCCCCTTGCCAGGAGCCGATTTAAAAAAAAAAAAAAAAAAAAAAGCTACAAGCCGAACAAGCTACAAGCCAAAAACTAGGAAACAACAACTCACAAACCAATTAAGCCAAAAACAAACCCAATTTCTGTGGGTTTTTTTGTGGGTTTGGCATGTCTGCCCCTAATATTCATGCTTATTTTTTCCAGAGTGAGGCATCCGGCTCCATGATGGAGAAAGGAGCTGGATTTTCTTCCGATGAAGAAGGGGAGCCAAGTTCAGAGACTCCAGCCGAAGATGTGGTTGTTTCTTGGCCTCAGAATCGGCAAGTGGATGAACAAAGAAAAGAGAAAAAAGGCAGAAAGAGCAAGCGTGAAAAGAAAGGAGAAGTAGCACACTTGTTCCCCTTTGAGAAGTTGTGACCAGAACTGAGTCCTAAACCCTTTGCATTCAATTTCCCGATGCAAGGATGAAGGTGGTTGGTTTCTTTAAAACCATCTAGTAAATACTTTCAGAGCTAGAAAATGTTTGTTTTCTACTAGTTGTCTACTTGGGACTGAATGAGTCATAATTCTATAATTAGAGCAAAGAACAGATGTGGCGGTAGATAAAAATACATCACAACAGGAGCATACCAGCCCGTGTGTGTTTTCAGCCCTTCAGTGTATAAGCATTTCTGGTGGTCAGAGGTGGACTCTCTCCATAGTGTAATCTCAAGCCTCTCTCTCTCTGATCCAGCATTAAGAGTTCTAAAAATATGAAACTGGATTTATTTCTTTTGGAGTCATGGGTAACCTTTTTATTTGTGGAGTTTTGAGGAACAGACTTGTAGATATCCTATACCTTCTGAGAAGAGTGACCCATTGCAGCTGTTCTTCCCCTTTGACAAGTATTGTCACCCCTGCAGTATACCTAGCTCTGCATCACTTTCACGATCTCCTTCCCCCAAGTCTTGTTTACTGACAAACAGAAGCATGTGTAGCTGCTATTCAGGAGTCCCTTGTGTACTCTATTATTGGCCTATTATCGCTATAGGTAGTTAACCCATATTGTTTCAAATCAGTCATGCAATAGATTGTTTTATTCACATTTGTAGTCCATCATCACAAGGGAGGAAATGTAAAGAATCAAGTAGCACCTCAGAGCCTGGCAGATCCCTAATATTTACATGTTTTGCAAAGGACAGAGATTTCTTAAGCGTAGTTTTGACTTATTTTACTTTCCCTGCCTCCATAATCCTTTCTAGAGAGAGAGAGAGAGAGAGAGAGAGAAAAGTCTTGAGATAATTGGGACACTGTCATGTTGCATTTTTTAAAGATTTTTTTTATATTGTCACCATCTTATCATTAAACTAAAATAACTAACTTGTCACCCTTAATGTTTATTCACTGTCTGCATATGGCATAGCTTAGACAATGAGAACAGACAAGGAACGTTTAGTTTGGTGCAAAATTTGAAAGAGCACCATTGCCAGAAGTAAGTCAGTGGGACTTGGGCACTTTTGAAACTGTTACCCATTATCTATAGCAAGTTTCACTTTCTCTGCAACACAGTGTTGGGTTTGTATTCTAAACACTGTAAGGGAATGTTTAAATCCATGCAAACTGTTTATGGGATTTTTAAAAAAAATGTAATTATCATTTCAATCTATTTTTTAGAAAACCTATAGTTGGGCTTAAATGGACCTAAATTTTCTCTTTAAGAAAACTCCTAGTTATGGTGGGAATACAGTAATGTTAAGAGCCTGCTGCTTTCTTGCCTTATGCCACAAGTTCAAACTCATTGTAATCCTAGTGGAGAGGCTAAAAATGCAAGAAAAAAAGCTTTAGTACTTATGTATATTTAGAAAAATATTTTTATACTGAATTTTTGGAAAAAAATAAAGTGTTTGCAAAGATCAATCTTGTGTATGGTCCCTGTTATTTCTATGGGTCATTTATCTGTATTCCCAATGAACAATTATTAAAGGAAAAAAGCAGTGACCCTGAGATAGCTTAGTTATCACACTTTTGTATTACATCAGCAGTATCACCAGTCCTAAGTGTTCAAAACATGTAAATTTGGGGTTTTTTACATTCTGCTCTTGAAGCTTTTTTTAAACAAAGATTAAAAACTTTTTTTAAATGAAAGCTGAGATTCTCGGGTAATTACTTGACTGCAGATGAGGCTTCAAGAAAAACTCTGTATTGCAAGATTTGAGAATACTGCAGCAATTACCAGAGGGCCCCTTCAGGGTCTGGGTCCTCCTGTGCAAATACATATGAGGACATGCTCACACCCTGAACCATTTTCAGTGTAAGGGCTAGAATCCAACTCTAACTGAAATTTTGGAGTCTTTCCCTTGCTTTAAATGGGTCTGAAATGGAGTGACAGCTAGGCATAAATGGAAGATTGAATTTTGGACTGTATCGCTGGTGGAGGTTCCTAGCCTGTACAACCAGCATAAGAGAAATTTTATGCTGCAGTTGTTAGTATAGAAACCTTGGCTGTATATATGCAATGAAAGCACCAATTCTGGCTATGTTGTTTAAAAAGAAAATGCACCTCCCATTACATGGAGTTTTGCTTCACGTTATTTGTGAACAAAGTAAGCTATTGGGGATCCATACTTAAAATTGTTCCGATTGTAGAATTAAGCCCAAAGCCCTTAAATATTTAATCCAATGGAACGAGAACCATTACAATAGTTCTAGTTCCATTGTATAATGCCTTTCAAAGAATTGTGGTGGAGATAGAAATGTTGCTGCAGTTAAATAAGGAAATGTATGCCAAGGTTTAAGCAACTTGATCAAGGCCTCACAGCAAGTTTGTGGCAAACTAGGAAACAGCCCCTGTCTCCAAGTTCTAGTGCTCTTCAACCACTCCACCATGCTGCCTCTAGTATAGATAAAGTGCCTTACCATGGATACTAGTAATTCAGGTAATATGAACATGCCTCCTGATAGTGAAATATTTGAATGCAAATCTACAATTACAGGTGCCTTTTTCTTCAGTGTCGTTTTAGTAATGAGCTCATTTGTCTGCAAGCTGTATGTCTCACTGTATTTAACAGTCTCCAGAAGAGTTTGGACTAGCTGTGGTTACAGCATCTTTAGCATCAAAGCCCAGTTACAAAACCAAAACACACACTTAACCATCTGAGAAACTTTTTTTAATAAAAACATACAAAAGTTCAGCACTTTGACAGAAAACTGTTTCAAGAGTCTCCATTGTACAGTAGCTGAATGCTGGTTGGGGTTTAAGTTTTAATATATGGAGATATACCCATCTCATAGAACTGGAAGGGACCCCAAAAGGTCATCAAGTCCAGCCCCCCTTCACAAGCAAGACCAAGTACTGATTTTTGCCCCAGATCCCTAAGTGGCCCCCTGCAGGATTTAACTCACAACCCTGGGTTTAGCAGGCCAATGCTCAAACCATTGAGCATTGTTAAACACATTGTTCCCTAAAAGGAAAACACAATTTGAGGTACTGGAAGATATACTGCAATGATTAAGTAGCAGACAAACACTCCATAAGTTTATTAATAGACTATTTGTATATCCAGGCAACCTACCTAAGAGCCTGTTCCAATTGACTTCATTGGGAGCAGAAGAGGGTCCTAGAGACTTGAAACTGAACCAACACTGGCTGGATACCAACGGGAATAAAAGGGCACCACTTAACAATGATTATTGTTCATTCAAGAAGTAGCAACTGCCCAAAGTTATATTTTACAAGCCATTCTATTTAATAGTTTTGTGCAAAAAAAAAAAAAAAAAAAACCTTTCACAAATTGCCCCATCACTAAAGCCTTGGATTCTTATCGTGTAGTCAACTTTTAAATAGGCCTTGGGCTGTTAGATAAGTTACTAATGCTAATAAACCCTAGTACCAACAGAAATTGATTTTAAAAATCACATGGCCTGATTCCTTAAACATGTCAACTGTATGTGTTAAGTGGATTTAAGGACTATGCCTTTCACATTCCTCAGCTTTGGTGTAGTTTCTCCTGTTTAAGATCCCAAGCAAGCAAAATCCCCTTCTTCAGCCGTTAGATATCTTCAAGTAAAATAGTGTAGCAAGGGGAAGGAAGCTTTCTTGAAGTTCTTAACTGGACTTTAAGGGATAAGATTTTGAAAACCAAGGTTGAAGTCAGTGAGCTGCCACGTTCCCGCTTTGTGCATGGAATTAGGTATTCTTCTTAAACATCAGTTGTGCTTACAAAAGTGGAAGCATAGGAAAAGGCAGGCTGAAAGACAGCCCCAAGTTGTTAGAAGCAAATGCACTTTTTAAAATAATACAAAAGGGGTTCCAAAAACAAATACTGGTGTTAGCAGAAAAATGTAAACATGAATCAGTGAGAGGTTAGAGGTGGAGTTGCTTCCCCCCCTAACATGACAAAGCCGAACATTTAGGTTACTAAAGTTTACAAAAAACATTAACTAATTTTGTAATGATTTAATTTCAATTAAGGTGTTTAAGTATGAGGCAGTTGCAAACCCTGCAAGAGAGCATTTAAATCCAAACACTACAGCTTATACAAGTACTCAGTTTGTCTCTGATGCATCTTTCATTAGCCAAATGAAGTGAAATAAATGGGAAAACATTACATCAGTTTTTAAGTACAGGAGTTTACACTAGTTTTACAGGTTACATCAGTTCTTCGTTTCAAGCTGTTATGATTTTTGACCTTAGACTATCCCTTTAAGCAGGTGGAATTTGAAATCAGTTTTCAAGTTTTACAAAACAAGGTAGACATGCTAGCAACTTGAAGCTGTCTCATTTGGGCACCCAAAGGGTTCTGATTCTGAGTAGGTGAAGGCTTTCTGAAAATCAGGCCCCTTTAAAATGTAACACGTTGAGCAGCCAAAATCACTAATTACTTCTGAAAACCTTACACATTATACGTGGCTTTCTAACTACTGAAAACAAATTAAATGCATAACACAGCTTTCACTCAGATGCAAGCAGCATTTTGTCTATGAACACGCATTTCAAAACATTGTCAACATAAGTATATTTCTCTGTGTACATAAGAAAATAGAGGGAATAGTTAAATGAGAGGCAGGCACACAAAATCTGCTAGAGATTGCACATCATGGATTGCTTAATTAAATCTGTCCCTATTCCCGTGTAAATAGCACACACCACTGTTCTTTTAACAAGTAAAGATTGGCAAATAATTAAGTAACAAATGCTGTTTCCTCCCCTAAATACACAGAATATCACCCACTCCAAACTGCAGCTTCTACAGTTACATTGTCTCATGGATGTATAATAAGCATAAAAAAATTGCATCTTGGTCTCCTACTGGACTCTCTAGTGTAGGGAGTCAAGATTCTGAACTGTAATGTGCCTTAAGCATGTCGTAATAGCTTGAAACATGATAAATGCACTGGGCTTCAAAGGATAATAAAAAAAAACAGGATTCAAGTGCAAGGGAAAAAAAGGAATTCTTCCATCTTCACTGATGCTTCTTTGGTGGAACCCGGGATTTTGCAATCACAATAGGAACGGCAGACAGCAACCCAATCAGTAGAGCCCATAGTGGGCGGTAGAAGAGCCACCCCACCGAAATAGTTAGCAGGGAGAGTGAGGTGGCTATACAAAAGGCAAAAGCTTTAAGTCCAATATCAACCAGATCTCGAACAACAGGAAACCAATCCACTGTGGTTAGGAAGAAAAATTAAACAGAAAATGAAACATTTGAGAATGTGAACAGCTGTAAGATTTAATACTCCTAAAAATTTGTGGTTAGAGTCCCCATACAGCTGCCAGTGAAATCAACGGAAAGACTCCCATCCACTTCAATGAACAATGGATAAGGTCTTTCCACAGTCCTTTCAATCAGAGGATCTCAGATCACTTTACAAACATTGACAAGGAAAGCCTCAACGTCTCTGGGAGGCAGCTATGGGTCATTCCCCTTCTCTTCAGATAGGGAAAGTCAGGCAAAGTAGTTAAATACCTGTTCCAAGATACAACAGTAATTGTATAGCAGAGCTGGGATTAGAATCCAAAGCCTCCTAGTGGCCAAGCCTGTCCCATATCTACAAGGCCATCCTTCTGCTTATGTTTAAAATACATAGGATAGATGTGTGTGAAAGGCACAAGAGGAAAGACTAGGTATAACTGGTCACATTTCACTGAAAACTGGAAATTGCATAAACTTCCTGGAAGAGTCTCAAGTACCATGAATGTTTTTCTCAAAATATGGGATAGATGCTATTTCAGAACAAGAGGTAGCTCTGGAATTCAATTTATGCAAGTTTAATGTAAAAAACGCTCTTTTGCCAAGTTTCTTCTTGTAACATTTGCCTTAAACTAAAATACAAATAATTCAAGGACCATTTTTTTGTTCTGTGTTTGTACAGCGCCTAGCACAGCGGTGGCCTGGGACTCAAGGCATTACTGCAATACAAATAATCACAACAATTCAGACTTCAGACATGGCAGTTCTGTATTTGGAAATAAGAGCAGGTCTGACAGAGATGCATGGGGAAAAGTCTTTAAAGAACCTGCCCAGCTTGTGTTATCAGTCTCTGACTTTGGTAAGCACCCGCTGGGGACTAGACTGAGAGACGAGACCATGAATTGTGACCTAATCCACATTTTAAATTACATGGGTTCAAGTCTCAAAGTTCTGATCCAGATTTCATACACTCACAAAGCAGACGTTTGGATCTGGGATTTTGGGTCTGATCATTATCGATTTAGAGGCCAATAGCAAAGTTCAGATCCCGATTCAAATTCTCCTCCCCACAAAAATTCATGTGTGTGTGTTGGTCATTTTATCATTAGGATCCAGTGTTTTGAGTCCGCTCCCATCTCTAAACCGAGCTCCGTTTCTAGTAACAGACTTACCCAAAGTGTAAAGGATTCTGGTCATAAGGTTGATGCCTACAAACATCGCCAGCCAGCCAGCTGCACGGAGACCCCAGGTCTTCATGGTGTTACTTTCATGCTCTTTTTGAAACACCTCCTGAAACCCAAACACTGTTATACATTGCCCATTTCTGGGTTCCTCCAAGCCCCAAATCCTGCTGCTTCCTGAACCTTATGAATAAACACATCACAGCTGATCATGCTTGGAAATATTAATGCTTCCCAAGAGATACAGGGCCATTTGCAATACTATACTGGCTGCTAAAAGTGTGGCTTTTTTTCCTAGCCCAACATGTTACAACAGTGGCCAAACGGCAGGGCCAAGGGCATCTTTGTGGAGTCCTAACTTGGTTCCCAAAATTTTCTGTCACACCTTGTGACTAAAGGTGAGGACACACCTGAAAAGTGCACAATTGTTGTTGCTGATGAACTCAAATAAGGAGCATCCATTTCCCTATCAAGAAAGAATCAGATAACCATTTAATCAAAAACTAGTGTGCTTACACCTCCGTAAAGATTGCTGCCTTCTCTCTCTCCTTATTCAGACACATGCACTAAAATCAGCAGTCTCCATTGGGACCAGGAAAATTGTAAAAGAGCTGCATATTAATTCATTTTGTTGTTTTTATTCAGAAGAGATACGTGTGTTTTGCTGACTAGAAATGTGGGCATGTTTCAAAAACAAGACACTGCCTAGCAAACAGTTTTAGTAAAGGAGATTTTCAGAACCACATGTACTACATTAATGAATTAAGTTCACACATGCTTTGAGATGCTCTGCAACTGCTTATAAAGATTTAATAGTAGTAAGACACCTCCTGGAAACTACTTGTATCCTGTTTGGACCAATTTCTACATTGGTGGTGTCTCTGTTTCTGCTGAAGTAAAAATATATTAAGGTTCACATCTTACAACGAAAGTGGTTACTATTTCTTATCTCTTTCCAGTTCAGCCTGAAGCAAGAGCCAGTTCACCTGCTTTTAGGAACTCAAATACTTGGCATCAAGGATCTTTGCAGCAGGGCACAAAACCATCACTAATGGGAGCCAACCTGCCAGGGGAGTAAGTGAATCACCAAACTGCTAGAACATGCAGGGTTTATTGGAACCCAGTTAGTTGCCTGAGGGTTCCTATCCAACTTTACTAACAAATTGTATTTAATGTCTAGGTCCCTTAAAAGGGAAGGATTTTGGAAGGGGTGGGGGTGGAATTACAGGCTTTAATTAAAGAACTAACTTTTTTAAAATATCACCTTTAGAAAGTATTTGGGTGATCATGAAACAAACAGATGGCAAACAATGGGGTGGGGGCTAAGAATTTACAACAGAGTTGTAGCTGAGTTGGTCTCAGGACATGAGAGAGGCAAGGTGGGTGAGGTAATCTCTTAGGTCCACTAACAGACATTACTGTACCCACAGTCACTCTCTCATTTACAGCAGAAGTAAGCAGTAGCAGAAGGAAGTTATTTTGTTTGGTAACTTTAGCCACAAATCACTATTTAATGAGCAAGAATGAAACAGCCAAACTGGCTACTGCTAATAGGGTAAGAGTACACAGAGTTTGCATTCTTCTGAGACAGAGCAAAGGTTAGGCATACACAAAGACCAGGGTGGGGGGGGGGATGAGGGAGGTGGACACAGGCTCACAACTTTCTTGCCCTCCAGCAGTGAGATTAGAGGCAGGAAAGGCAATACTCAGACCAGATTTCTCCTGTCCAGTAGCAGACTGGTAACTTAACACCTGATCTTTCCCCTGCAAATGGAACGTGAAGAGGGAGGAAACTCACTGTCCCATTCCCTGCTTCTTGCTACCTCCTCCAGTTTCAATGCTAGCTGTCTCCAATAGTTTACTCATGCTGTGGGATAACTCACCTCAGCAGAGAGATCGCCAGGATAAAGAATCTGCAGAATGTCTCCAGACTTGGTTTGGTACGAAACCAACTGGTCCCCTCGCTGACGAGCAATCACGGTCACCTTACAAGAGGCAGAGGAACCAATCAAAAGGCTTTACTTATTACAGCACTGGGGCCTTAGGGAGAAAATTACTGGAGAACCTGAAGATTTACCACTTCTGCTGGGCCCCGGTGGGACTTGTCTCCACTCAGACCCGCATAGAAGAATGAAACACGAAGGTCTCCCACCTGAAAATAGGGAAATCATCATAAGTTAATAAAGATTTACTTCAACAAAAGATTCCCAGTGAAGCCACTCTGCACGGGAACGTCATGGGAGGATGTTGTGCCATAGGCTTTGCACCAGCATGTGAGACAGCCAGGTAGGATTCCTGGGTTGTGATTTTTCCAGGCTGGGTTGGCAGAAGGGGAAGGCTGCAGACAGCACAGCTCAAGTCCCACAGGAGAGCAAGCTTTATGCCACTTTCCCCTCTGTCTGATTTAGGAGTGGCAAGGATGGGCTTCCAAAGAGAGTTCCAGTTAGCTCTCCTCAGCCGCAGGCAGGCAGTGCCAGCCAGCATCAACCTGGCTCACTCATTACTGCGCTCAGTTCACTTGCACTGAGCAGACCTAACTCAGACAGACCAGTTAGACACCGATGAAACCCACCTATGCGAGAATAGCAGTAGCCCTGCTCCTGTTTCTTTAAATTTAAAAGCATCTTCTTAGCCTGTCAGTCTAACATGCAGGAAGAAGACACTCAAGAAAAAGAGGAGGGTGAGGGCAGGATCAGAAGTTCCTTTGATATACAGAAATTAATCACTCTTCCATTAACTCTGCAGTCAGAGCTAAGTTGACAAACTGCTCAGCACTATGACTTCCATTGATTTCAATGGGAGACGAGAGTGGCGTGCAGCTTGCAGGATAAAACCATATCAATGGCATTTCTGATCCTGCCTTCACCCTCCTCTTTTTCTTCGAGGAATAGATTTTAGTTGCTGCCTTGATGGTCTTTTCAAAGCCCCTTCATCTTACTTCTGGACGCCCGGGATTCTCGCTGTGATAAAAGTAATCTCCTCTTCGAGTAATGTCAGCATGCGGATCCTCCAATTTCGACAGGCTCATCTGCTTAAAACTGTCAATTTTCTCAACAAGACCTGAGCAGAATAAAGAGCCAAATGTAGGTCTTAGGTGGCGCATTGACTTCAGGATCCATTTCGTTAGCCCTAGACAGCCATTTAAAAGTCCACCATCCCAAAAGATAATGAACCAAAAGCCATCCGCAGTGCAACGCCAGTGAACTTAATGGTGTTACACCAGTGATGAACTTGACCCAGTGTGTATTTGTTATACAAGTAAAAAACATCCCTTACCTTTTGAAAGAAAGAAACTGCCCACCTGGACATCAGGAGCAATTGCAGTGAAAGATTCCACAGCCATGGCACTTGGGGGAAAGAAATAACCTCTGTATAAATTCTAGTATTATGAGCACACTCTTGGCCAACAATATAGAATACACAGAAGCACAAAATACTGTACGCATGCTGATAGAGACAGACAAAGACCTGTGAGTGTGAGAGTGTCCCTGTGAGTTAAATAACTGCCATGATGTAAAGATAAATACATTAGAAGATTGTTAGGTGCTCAGATACTACAGTAATAGGACCACTAGTAGTTACTAAGGTCAGAAGGGGCAATTATGATCATCTGGTCTCATTCCTGCATAACACAGGTCAGAGAATTATACCAGGTGATTTTTCACATCTAGCCCATAACTTCTAGTTGAGCTAGAGCATCTCTTTTAGAAAGCCATTTAAGACGTCACATGATGAAGAATCCATCACATCCCTAAATAACTTGGTCCAAGGGTTAATTACCATTATGGTTTAAAAAATGAATCTTATTTCTAAGTCTGAATTTGCCTAGCTTTAGTTTCCAGCCACTGGATCTTGCTATGCCTTTGTGTCTGGTAAATTAAAGAGCCCTCTATCAGAAATCTTCTCCCCAAGTTGGGACTTAAAAACCATGATCAAGTTATAGTAGCAGAAGCCCCAGTAGTTCTGGAAGCACTTACACATGTGCTTAACTTTACTACCATGAATAGTTCCATTGATAACTCATGATAGTAAAGCAAACAAACATGCATAGTAAGTGTTTGAAGGATCAAAGCCCAAGATACATATAGAGAGAGCACCCTATAAAAGAAAGAATAAATTCAAAGACCATATCTTTTCCCTACAAACTTGTTTCTTAGAGTTTGAGTCTCTTACACTTATAAGAGTTAATGAGGGGATAAGGCACTTTGACACATTTAAAACCGACTTGAAAGACATAGATTGCCATCAGAAGGGCATGAACTGTAAATTTTAGTGTTCAAATTGGTGGGTTTGAGTCAGGCATGTAACTCATTTACAATTGCATTCACAGCTTTTATGGCTTGCACCATTTGACTCTGGGCTGCTACATATTTTATTGTTATTCCTGTGGCAGCCCTACAAGCAGAATGTGATTTGCTTTCAAATAATAATTTTAATGGTAGATCTGGTTGGAAAATGTCAATAAAAAAAATAAAGGAAAACTGACACAACAGTCCCTCCACCCTGCCATGTTTTCTGACCAGCTCTAAGTTATTCGCATTGCTCATGGTGCCAATTTGTTAAAAATACATAGAATATATTGGAAACAAAATTCCACTTGCATAAAAATGCTTCAGTTTATGGGACATTTGTGAAAGTCCAAATCTCCAAAACAAAGACGCAGAGATTTTGCAAAATCCCAAATGTCCGTTTTCCCACCTATCCTTATAGACATTCTTTGCCACATCACACCACTGGAAAATGCTCAGATACTACCCTAAACATGGTAGTATAAGAACCTTTATGTAATATTATTTGTATTACCATAGTGCTTAGGAGCTTCTAAATCAGAACCCCACTGTGCTAGGCACTGTACAAACACAGGACAAAAAGAAGGTCCCTACCCCAAGGATCTCACAAGAATAACTCAAAAGTTAATAACTCAATAAGTCAAAATGTGGCAGCAAGGAGTAATTAAAAATAAATTATGTCTTGAGTGACTGACACAAACCAATCTGTGATCTTGCATATGCGCTGTGAAAAGATGCGTGCACTATTGCATCTGGCATGACAATCACACGGGATGTCATTCTATTTTTGTATTTTTAATAGCTCCATGCTTCACTGATGGATTATGAAAGTCAGAAAGGAATCCTTTCTAGTTTTCATACTTGGAGGCAGCTCACTCCAGGGGCACAAGAATACAGTTGGAAGTCAGGAAGACCCCCTGCCTATTAATTATTAGTTATAATACAAATAACTTAATCTTGGCTCCACTGTTGATTCACTGTGGCCTGGTCCCCAGTAAGTCCCTACTTCGGACTAAGGTACGCAAATTCAGCTACGTTAATAACGTAGCTGAATTCGAAGTACCTTAGTCCGAACTTACCGCCGTCCAGACGCGGCAGGAAGGCTCCCCCCTTCGATGCCGCGTACTCCTCTCGGCGAGCTGGAGTACCGGCGCCGACTGCGAGCACTTCCGGGATCGATTTATCGCGTCTTAACCAGACGCGATAAATCGATCCCAGAACATCGATTGCGTGCCGCTGGACCCTCCAATAAGTGAAGACAAGGCCTGTGATACCCTTGGGCAAATCCCCTCCCCCACCGTGTCTGTATCTCAGTTTCCCCACCTATAAAATAGCAATAATTCTCACTACCTCACAGAGTGCTGTAAGGATTAGTCAGTTAGCACGTGTATCAAATTCAAAATATTATATTAAAGTCAGAATTACCTGGGGTTTTTATGGCCAATCTCTCGATCAAAGTTTCTGCTGTTCACAACTTCTGATTTCCATTCAGTGTCTAAGGAAAATGGGACAGAAGTTGGGAAGAGAAGAGTTAAAAACACTAAAATCAGGAATGTTCTGCTTAAATGCCACAGACGGAGACGACAAGCTTTAGGCAAGGTGCCTTATACTTGCAGTAACATTCTTTACACCAAGATGTACATTTAAAAAGGTTCCCTATGTACACGTACGTCTCATGACATATTTATAAAGGAATGGAAGGATTTAGGGAAAGACTACCTGGTGTGAAATCCTGGCTCCTCTAAAGTCAATGGGAGTTTTGACACGGACTTTAGTGAAGCCAGGATTCCACCCCGGTTCCCATCACTGGATGATTTCTGGCTGGCTGAGAAGGGAGAACTGTTCTGCTGGAACAAGCTGGTTCAGTGTGGAGATCCAGCAGACAGAGAGGGGAAGAAGCCCCAGTAGGACACAAAGTTATGCTACTGTCTTCACCACAAAGAAACACAAAGCAGCTTCTTGAGATGCTCAGTATTGGCTCTGGCAGCTTCCTTCTTACTCCTGCAGCATTATAATCTCTTCCCTCTTCTTTGTGCAGCTCATCTGCTGAGCAAGGAAAGCTCCATGTTTCCATGCAGGGACAAAGACAAAGCAAGGGATCCACATTAAAGGGTGAAGTGGGGGTGCTTGCATGGAATGCTCTCTTGTGTGACCTACTGACAACTATTGGATGGAACACACCGGTCCAGTCTATATTAGTTCCTTTCTAATGTAGGGCAGCTCCTTTAGCTCACAGCCACCAGTTCTGCTCCTGATATATCTCCATATCAGGGAGCTCTATATTCCAATAGGCTGATGGTATTTTTTATAATCATGCACATGCATTGTTACATACCCACATTACATGCCCATGTGCTTGAATCAGGGACAAATGAGGCTCAGAGACTAATCTCCTGAGATGTGATGACTCAGAGTCAGAGTATTTATTTTCTGCCATCGGGTAGCTCAGAATAAGAGGAAAATAATCCTCTCTGCTGCTTCTGCCAGATGTGCATTATAGTTTTTGCCAAATGCTTGTCAAAAGGCGGAGGCACTCAAGATACTGAGCATTTCCACTGGCTGACACCAGTGCCTGAGCAGTCTCTGAATACATTACATCTACAGTATGAAGTACACATGCCACTCCTCCCAGTCACCCGCTCTGACTATCCAAGCCTGAAGACATTTTGGGATTTCTAGGTTATTCATGAACAGCGTCCCAGTTTGGTCCTCATCTCAATTACCTCATGGAACAAAGTCTCTGCCATTTGCTAAGGGAGCATGGAATGAATCTTTCCCTGTTCCTCCAAACCCCATTCCTCTCTTCCTAGTAGGGCACTATAGGACTTATTTTTAAATCATCATGCAAACCACATTTTGAATTCAAAGGGGGAGTACTGTGCATTGATAAACTTACTATAAGAATATCTTGTTTCTTTCTTAACTTCGCCATTCTCCTCATATTCTCTGCAGAAAAAAAAAACACACAGCATGAAGGTCAGGACAGGGCCCACCGTACAAGTGAAACTTAAGGAAGCCCATGAGAAACCAAGCACAAGCCAAACTTACCTTTAGAATGAAGTGAACATTTCCCTAAATAATGGATTCTGAACAGCAAGGTCAGGGGGGAATCCTGCAGACAGGTATCATGAAGTGGCACACACCCTGCCCTTCCCATAGAGCTAACTGGAAGGGAGATGTCCACTAGATTAGTGGTGGGGAGCCCGATATGGGAAGGACTGAGAACCACTGCCCTAAACCAAGGACTCTTACTGCCATTAGCATCATATGCATATTATAGGTAGTTACTCTGATGGCAGTGTGTAGAGTACAGACACCTACTCTAGAACAGAGACAGTACCCAGCTAGCACAGGTATACGTAGCGGAGTAGACAGCGAGGCACAGCTTTGGTGAGTAGAGTAGAGATTCCTACATCCCTGAACCCTACAGTATATACCCCACATAGCTCTATACCACACCCAACCAATGCCTCCCATGTCTACACTGCTGCCTCCCTGCTGCCAGAGCCTTTCCCTCCTGCAGTGAAAGGCTCCAGCAGCGGGGAAAGGCTCTGGCAGAGGGGAGCTGACTGTGAAGCCCTGGACTGTGGCGCGCTACACACTGCAGTGACAAGTGCGGCTGTAGCTGCCTTTCACTGTGGCGTATAGCTACATGGGTGGTGCCCATACTTGACACAGTGCTGTAAATGTAGACATTCTCTAAATTGGGGACCTCTTGTTTTCTGCATCTTCATAATTTTCTAGATGATTGTTTTCTGAGTGTTATAACAGTTTCCCAAATAGTGAGTCCTGATTCCATACCCAAAGCTACAGACATCCATAACAAGTTTTTATGATAACAAATTATGTTGTTGTTTAAATGTCAGTAAAATAATCAGTAAATAATAATAATAATGCTTTGCTCTTCCATTGCACTGGTCAGCAAAGCAGCTAAAAGACCTTTCCTACATTCAATCTTGAAAGTTTCACAGCCCACTGGGACGAAGGTGCCACTAAGATTATTACAGGCAAACTCCAATGAACTGGAAGTTTTGGATGACCCCGAGACATTTAAGAAACTGGAATTTACAGAAATTAATTTTGGTTTTTTATATGACGGTTGAAATGGAGGGGGGCGGGGGGAAGGATAGAAAAAGTTTGGATAATCCAAAATTCAGATACTGTTTTTCTCATGTAGCCATTTTATAGATGGGCGAATTGAGACAGAGGAAATTAAGTGACTTGCCCAAGGCCACATACTGAGTCACGGCTGTTGGCAGGGCTGAGAATATAACCCATGAATCTGGATTCCCAGGCCTCTGTTCTAACCAGTATATCATACTAAATATATTTTAAAACATTTTAGGTTATGTTAAGATTATGGTATTGATTAGACACTTCCACAGAGTTTAAGGCCAGAAGGGACCCTTAGATTATCTAATCTGATTAAGTTTCACCTAGTTACCCATTCACGGCATTCCAGCCAATGATCAAGGGCTGTAGTTTACCACAGAATTCACATCTTAAATTGTGGGTTTTACTTGTTCTAAGAAAGTTCATCATGATTAAGGGGAGGAAAGGAAGAATCCATGTTTAACATGGAGAGGTTTCCAGATCCAGCAGAAGCCATTTAAAATGTGTTTACTTTCTGGCAAAGGAGGTCAAAAATGAGCTTGTGCCGCCATTCTCGAGTTTGAGAGTTCAACAGTGGGGAGGGTTCAGCAGGGCGATACCAGAAAGTGTTCTCTACTCTGCAGCTAGACTTTGCATTTAAAAAACTTAAGACATCAGGAGCAAATGCTTCGAGATTATGGGCTGCAAAATGATCAATGCAGGGAGAAGTCCTAGGCAATACTGAGCCATAGAGACTCATGGAAGTCAGCAGGGTTCCGCAGGGGCACATCCACATTGATCAGTCTGTATGATCCTTAGTGCCACTTTAAAAAAAAAATATCATGGATTTCTATACTTTTTAGAAAAGTGTATTCAACCGTTTTTGTAAATTATTATAAGTTATGCATGTGTGGATTCTACGGACATCAACAAATTAATATTCCAGGAGCCTATGGAATTGTATCAGAAAATAGAAGGTAAAAGCCACAGCTGTATCTTAAGATTTCAAGAGGTCTGATATAGTATTATATGAGGTTAGGGGATGGGGAAAACATTTCACATACTGCTGGAGGTTGTTGGGATTCTCCTGCAATTGGATCCACCCGCATAGAGCTCATTACAGGATTGGGGCCATAATCACTAAACCAAAATTAAATGTAGGGAAAATTAAATGAAATTGTGAAAACCCAAGGGCTCTAGGGCCATCACATTATCAAAAAAGGTAATTAGCCAGCGCCTTTTCCTTAAATTGTGATTGGATTCTGGTAAGAAGTCAAAATAATGAGCCTATGACTTACTTGGAGTCTTCATATTCTACCCATTGATACATTTCCACCTGACGTTTCAGTTTGACAGCGTGGACGGAGAGCCCATAGCTGGGATCAAACAAAGGCTATAGGATATAAATAAAATACAAGTCAGTCTAAAAAGCTGCATCTCAGACAACTCCAAACTGCATTTTTTCATTATCGATTCCAGCAGAGCAGATACTTGTGAATTTATCTTGGGGAGAGCTCATTTCATTGTGATGAAAAGGTAAGGGGCTGTCATGTAAAATTTTTCCTTCCAAAACACTCTGAAATAAAAAGAAAAAGGCCCCAGTGACATACAGCAAGACGGATGATGGAATAAAAGTATAACAACGCCTCAGGAAAAGTTATTTCTCTGAATTTCTAAGCTGTAGCTTCTTTCATCTGAGGATCTTGAAGAATTTTACACACATTAATTAAGCTTCCCAAAAACCACATGATAAGAACGTATCTCCATTTTGTGGATGGGACACCACATTTATCACTGTCAAAAGTATGTGAAATTTCATGAAGCCACAGAGATATCTCAGTGATGGATAGGATGTAAAAACCTTCAAAAACAGGGAGGCCTACACCCTATCTGCTTATACCACTGGTGAATTTGACCTGAAGAATCCAAGACAGCAAGTCATTGGCACAGCAAGGAAATTGAGCCAGGATTCCTGGTTCTCACTTCTAACTATTAAACCATGCATGAACCCATTTGAAGATAACCTTTTATTCTTTTCTGCTGGCCGCTATTCCATCACATTCTCTCTTGCAAAAAGAGCTGACCACAAACAACATCACTATCTCTGGAATAATCCAGAAGATGCACAGCCTCTGCAGCGTAAGATCCTCAGGACTTGTGTCTTCAGGAATGCACAGCTAGCTCCCAAACACACAGCACAGGAATGGGGAGGAACATATCCAGATGGGAGGTTTACAGCCCACAGTAGTATTTCATATCAAGCAAGTATAGGTTTAATCTGGCAGTAAAGAGTTTTCCTTCCTTTTAGTTCATGCATTATTTTCAAACCAACTATTGTTTATTTACCTTTGACGTTCTAAGGGCACCTGACAAGTGCACTAGTTTTCCCTCATTCTGTTGAAACACGCTGTGAATATTGTCAAGAGGGACCACAAGAGAAAGCCCCTCATCAAGGGAAGTGGCCGTCTTCAAAGCTCGTCCCTGTAGTCAATTAAAAGAGAAAAAAGAACATGTGGAGGTACAGTTACAGAGGGCCACTTTGTTAGTTTAGTAGGAGTTGGGGCCACAGCTTCCATGAAGTGCTAATAGGTTCAGCATCCATGCATGTAACCAAGGAACACATCTGCACTTCCAAGCTGTCACAATCTTATGTCTGATACTTAAGAGAGTAGTACTTATGTGTGAAACTAACCTCACCAATGTTAATGGAACTACTCATGTGCACAGGGATTACTCCCATGAGTAAGAGTTTGTGGGATAATCAGACTAGCAATAACAGGTGGCACCCTTAAAAAAAACCCACTACCCACACATGTAGTTCTACTGAAGAAAACAGAACTCTCTTGATTTACACTAGCATGAGAGCTCAATCCAGCAATCCTTATGCATGTAACACTCACAATGACTTTGATGGATGTTGCAGGCACATACAAGTTGCAGACTAAGACCTTGAAATTACTCTCTCTCACCTTTTACCTTACCTGTTGTTTTTGAATAACTGTAATGGTGGTACCATCGTGACTCTGTTCCACTGTCCAATTGTTCTGATTTACTATCTAGCCATTTTTTCTTCCCTTATTTTCAGATTATTGTTCCTTGTCCTACAATCTCCTAAACCTGCGAACAGTTCCCTTCCTTCATTTATATAGCGATGGTTAGAAACTGTAGATGAAAATCTGAAATACAATTTCACAAAATTCTGCTCCCACCCCAAAGTTTCGAACCAGCGCTAAGTATAAAGACCTTCAGGATAACAGATTATGGCCTCAATCCCGCAAACTCTTACGCATGCGCTTAACTTTACTACCTATGAGTAGTCCTGTTGATTTCAATGGGACTTCTCATGGTAGTAAAATTGAGAACATAATCAGACTAGGAATGAATTAAAATAGACGGTTTGACATAATGCATTAAATAACCTTAAGGATAATTTATCTACCCAGTTTGGCTAGATGTATTCAGTTCCTTTCATGTAAGTAGAATCAAGCTAACTGAAAATTTAGCCTTGCAATATACCAAGAGAATGAGGAAGCAATGAGAGAATAAAAACCAGGCTAGATAAAAATGATCACCCCGCTCGCTAATGGTAAGCCATTTTCTGAGACTGGTGAAACAAGTCAGCTAGACAACCTCCAATTCCCATATTCAATAGTGATTCATTCTGTGCTCCCGCAGCACATCAGCTCCCTCCTCACTACAACTGCCTCTCAGCTGTGCAGCATGGAGCAGAAATTATGTACACAAATGAGGTGCACTAGCACATAGCACACACATGCAAGTGCATGCAAACTCTTCCAACCACACTTGTCATGTGCTGTTGACCCACCTTTCTCTGCACTTCCCAGTCAATCCACTCCACTGCCAATGGATCTTATCTTACTCAGTCATATTATATTCTTGCTCTACTCTCCACACTCAGTTCTAGATAAAATCTCCATATATGGCTCTACCATCCCATCTCATATCCCGCTGTAACACTCCCATCTTCTAGGGGGTGTTGCAGGACCAGCCTGCAATTCAGGCTCTCCACATACAGGCCACCTCTCTCAAGTGTAAATTACTAATGAATCCTGGAGACAATCTGAACAGCTCAGCAACATAGTGTTACAAACATTTTAGCAAGAAGAGCTTTGTCTTGAAGAGCACTGGACTTTGGGCATAGAGGTAAACATGGACTTGAAACAAAAATCAAAAGTCAATAGTGTTTCACTTACCTCATTGGTAAAAATAAGGTAAAAAGAGAGAGAAAATGCCGCAAGTCCAATTAGCATCCCTCCAGCAGTGTCACTGAGTCTCTCCAGAAACCCTGGCTTGGGCTCACTTGTGATTTTAACATTTTCTTTCTTGCTGCTTGTGTCAGAGAACTGGTAAAGAAAAACAAACACCAAATAACTTCTTAGCTAAGGCAGAAATTGCTTTGCCACTCACAGGGTCCCTGTTTAAAAGGCACATCTCCTAATTTAGAGCAAACCTGATCTCTGTCCCAGTTAAACATTTGTCTCATCTCACTTTTATTACTTTTAGTTATTTATACCAGAAAAACTGAAAAATAAACAGAGGTTTATTGAATGAGGTAATTTACACAATAATAGTCCGGTGTATTCTTTAAAACTTCCTGAGCTATGTTTTGTTAGGTTTCTCATTTTGTGTCAGTAGCACATATTTGGGCGTTGGCAGGTTAAATTATATTCCTGGCACCTCTACCACATAAAAGTGGAGCTGTGACTAACAGACAATATTTTACATTACTATGGAATAACTGACAGTATTTTTCAAAAGTAAAGACCACTCTCCCTCTTATGAAGCATCTTGGGCAATAAATGGAGATAGCTGATTGGATCTAAACAAATATTATTCTATTGTCTTCAGATTAAAAGCAAGATAATATTGGAGTGGAGGCACTCGGTAGTTATATTGGTGGTGAGGAATAGCTAGAAACAGTTTTATAATTGCTTTAGGTAGCTAAATAAGATTTGTAGGTTTGGGGATTTTTTTTAGAAAATGCTCAGGAAGGGAGTGACCATCCCACCACTTTTTGTTCCAATCTGAGCATTGCATGTAGGATATAAAAACTGTGTTATAGCCAAACTGCCTCTTACAACTACACACACACTTCCCGCAGCACCACGAAGCTACCCAGTTAAAATACAACACGGTAGAGGGGCGGGGAGACTACGGGGTGCCACCGCGTCCCGGAGGGAGAAGCAGCCAGCGGGCAGGAGCGATTCAGCAGCCCAGGGGGGTGGTAACGTGAGTTATTCCCGGACAGACGAAAGCTACCCACCCGGACACACACTTACATGCCCGGACATCTTCAGCCTCAGCGGGCGCGGCTTAAGCCCGGGCTAACGCAGCGGAGACGGATACCCGCGCTGAGCTCGCCTCGCCCCGCCAGGCTCCCAACCCCGCACCGCCCCAGAGACCCCTCAACTGCCCCGCTCCCCGATGCACAGACTCCGAGCGCAGCGCAGCGAGAAAGTTGCCGCCCTAGGACTACACTGTTGCACATAGAACTTTAGCCCGGCAGCTGAGCCCCAGAGCAAGGCATGCTGGGAAATGTGGTTCCAAACTAAGAGTTGGCGTAGGGCATGCTGGGAAATGTAGTTTCAAGTTTTGTCGCCGTGGGGCATGCTGGGAAATGTAGTCCATGCGTTGGTTCGGGCAATCGAATCCGAGCCCTGACAGAAGCTCGCTGTCCCAGGGCACGATGGGAAATGCAGTCCTGTGTCTTTAAAAAGCGCGGCAAAACCCAAAGCACGCCGGGATAGGCAGAAGGGTGGCCCGCAAAGCTCCTGGTCTTTGCTGTGGCCCCCGCTTTCCTAACGGCTCCTCCGTGGAGGTTCGGCCGATAGAGGGCACCCTCTTCGCAGCCATCAGGGTCTTGAATACGGCTCTCAATCAGGCGCGGTGCAGGGCAGCCCGGGGTCCTTCGGGGAGCGGGGTGAGAGGTCGCAGTGTGGCGCGCCGGCTGCCGCTGGTTCAGGCGCTGGCGGGGACGGACGGGTCGCTGGCAGGGTCAGTCAGTCAGTCGCCGCGGGCCGGAGCTGCGGAGAGATCACCCATCCCTCACCATGTCCTACTGCAGGGAAGAAGGTGCGTGGCGGGGGGAAGGGGCGGGCGGGCGCGGGGGAAGGGCCTGTTCTCAGGGGCGGGTGGGGCCGGGCCGGCGGTGGTTTGGGGGCTGCGGGCTAGTGGAGGGTGGGGAGGGGCTGGGGAAGGAGAGCACGGGGGGGGGGGAGGGAATCACAGCAACGAGGGACCCAGCGTGGGGTAGCGGCACCCGGAGCTGCCTTCCTGCCAGCGCACGGGGACAGGCGGCGCCCGGCACCGCCATCAAGGGCAGTCTCCTGCGGGAGCCATAACTAACGGGTGCAGTGCGGCCAGCCTCAGGGGTTGTACAAATCAGGAGCCTTTTCTCCCTCCGTGTTTGCGTTCTGGTTTTTGAGCCTTTAGGGCTTGCTCGTGTCCCATTTTTATGCTTCCCCCTCCTCCCTCTCAGTCATGACAGCTAGGGGCTTCTTTTATAACAAATACAGCTGAATCTTTTCATTCCAACAATGGCGGTGTTAAGAAATACATCGAATATCATGAGATTTGTGATAAAACAATGAGAGTTGACACCTCACTGGCACAAGATGTCTCTGAGGCCAAGAGTTTAGTAGGCATCGAATAAGGCTTAGGCACACATAGGCATGGTAAAAAATACCCAGTTATGTTAGACTGTACTAACCCTTGTACTTTGCAGCATACTCCATTTTATAGCAGGGGTTAAGTAAGAACCTCCTCTCAGGGCTCATCTACACGGTGCCTCGGGCCTGCCAACATTCTGCCTTCAGCACTTTAGGATTCACATCCCTCTAGTGCGCATTGCCACCCTGTGTAGATAAGACTTAACTGTCCACTGTCAGGTTACCTTGTACCTTCCTATGAAGGGCTGGTGCTGTCTGTGCTGGCGATGTAATACTGGGTTATATGACCACTCATTAAATCTGGCATGGTAATTTCTGTGTCTTGTAGCCAGATTGCACTGTGGTTGTGCTAGATTTCACTATCTGAGCTGGGTCAGTGCTCAGATGGGAGAACAAGGAAAACCCCAAAGCTGCACAGGATGGTGTGTAAGACATACTGGGAGCATGCCTGTTTGGCTCCACGTTGACTCGGATATCCTAGGATGGTGCTACTGGGTGTTGTGCTGTATGAGGCATTTCAGAGACCTGACCACTCATCGCTATGGTTGCCAACTTTCTAGTTGCACAAAACTGAACACCCTAACCCTGCCCCTTCCCTGAGGCCCCACTCCTGCTCATTACATTCCCCCTCCCTTGGTGGTTTGCTCTCCCCCACTGTCACTGGGCTGGGGCAGGGGGTTGGGTTGCGGGAGGGGGTAAGGGCTCTAACTGGGAGTGTGGGCTCCAGGGTGGGGCCAGAAATGAGGGGTTCAGGATGCGGGAGGGGGCTCTGGGCTGGGGCAGGGAGTTGGGGTGTAGGAGGAGTGAGGGCTCTGGCTGGGGGTGCAGGCTCGGGGTGGGGATGGAGATGATGGGTTTGGGGGGGGTGGGGCTGAAGGATTTGGAGTGCGGGTTGAGGCAGGGAGTTGGGGTATGGGAGGGGGTGGGGCTGAGGATGGGGGTTCAGGGTGTGGGAGGGAGCTCTGGGTTGGGGGTGTGGGCTCTGAGGTGGGGCTAGGGATGAGGGTTTTGGGGGCAGGAGGGTGCTCCGGGTTGGGGGGGGCTCGGGGGTTGAGGTGTAGGCTTATCTCAGATGGCTCCCAATCAGGGGCACAGCGGTGGTGCTAAGGTAGGTTTCCTGCCCGTCCTGGCACTGAGGACCACGCTGCGCCCCGGAAGTGGCCAGCAGAAGGTTCGGCTCCTAGGAGGAGGCTCACAAGCAGCTCCGTGTGGCTGTTGCCTGCAGGCATGCGCACACCCAGCTTGTGTAAAGTGCGGAACTGGTGCTTGGGGTGGGGGCAGTGCACGGAGCCCCGTAGCCTCCCTGCCTAGGAGCCCGACCTGCTGCTGGCCACTCAGCTCTGAAGGCAGCACAGAGGTAAGGATGGCAATATCACAACTTCCCTACAATAGCCAGATTTTACAGTGTGTGACATGTTTTTCATGACCAGGAATTTGATAGGGCCCTATATATCACACCTGCTACTTCACTGCTATTCACTAGGCCAGTAATCCTGTCAAGGAAGGAAATCAGGTTGTTTTGCCATGATTTTTTCTTGAAAAATCCATGCTGGCTGTTCCTTATAACCCTGTTATCCTCTAGGTGTTTACAAATTGATTGATAATTTGTTCGAGTATTATTCATGGCTGCAAAGTTTGCTTGACAGGGTGGAGTGTTTGCAGTCATGCACTCTATAGTTTTTGAAATAGCAGTTGCCATGCTTCACGCATTTAACTGGTATATTTCAGACACATTGAAATGAACATTAGTAAATGTTTCACCAAACCATATACGTCTTGGGATTTGTATGTGTCCGCTGATGGCAATCACGTTGCCAATAGCCAGGAAAGCCTTAATTTCTAATCCCACTCTCCCTGGTGGCTCACTGGTAGCTTCATGGAAATGTGAGACAGAAGAGAGGCTATTGTATATCACCCTTTCTCTTCCCTCCTAAATAAGGATTGTTTCCCAATGAAGTTTCTGACACTCCTTTTGGGAGACTATTCTGCAGTCTCATAGACTTCAGGTAGAAAAATTTACTTTGAGAATCATCCTAAATTTCCCCTAAACTTTCCATTACTCTAGTTGTATACCCTTGGACCATCATAATGAGTTCTACCTTTGCAGTGTTTACACCCCACAAATCTTATGCAGACTGTATTTTTCTATCTTTGGTAGTGTTCACAGCACTTCCCTATTTAATATAATCTGCAAATTTAATATGCTCTTTACTTGTTCATTTAGATCACTAACGAAAATATTGAATCCATCCCTAATATAGACCCCCTCAATAGCCTACTAGACATTTGCCTGGAATTCAACACATGTGCCATTTATCAATACTCTTTGTTTGTGTCCCTTTAGCCAACTCTCAATCCATTTGATGATTTTGCTCTCCAAGCCAGTTTTGAATTACTATAACTTTTCATCTTCCCTGATCTTCAGTGAAATGAGCTGTGACCTTGGATTACAAATTAAGAGCTGACAGTTTCCTGTTTAACTAGATTTTAAACAGGATATATACAGAACTGCACCTGAGTTTTAGTTCTTATGGTAACTCAATTGCAAAAATAAATAAATTTTGACAAGTCACAGTTAAGACTGCCTAAAAGTGCTACCTGCCCTGTAGCAAATTACCTTACATGCATGCTAGAAAGACACTTCTCCCCTGTAGAGCATCAGAGGGGTAGCCGTGTTAGTCTGAATCTGTAAAAAGCAACAGAGGGTCCTGTGGCACCTTTAAGACTAACAGAAGTATTGGGAGCAGTAATTCTTCTAGGTCACCTTGACAGTAGCTGTGCCTGCCAAGATAAGACTAATCACTTTGAATGCTTCAGGGCATAAAATAAACTCCTTCCTAACCCCTGTGGTGTCTGCCCTACATCAACCCCTAGCTCCAAACGTACATCATTGTGCAACTCTACTCCAGTGATGTGCACCTTAATAAAATCTAGCTACAACTGATTAGATATATTATGGGGTTTTCTAGCTTCCTCTGTTGGAGGAGGAATATTGGACTATGTGAATAAATGGTGTAATGTTGTACATAGTTTCTTAGTAACTGACTGGTCATTGTTTTTTTTTTTCTATGCTAAACTTTAACCAGTGCTAGCTAGTTAATATTTTGAAAGACTATAAAGAAAAGTTTTCTGGTGTTTGACGTGTGGGAAAGATCAGTGGGAAGCTAGTTACTTTGCTTTTAAATTCTGTTGTATCTGTATATGTGGCAAGTGCAGAGGGGGTTTGCAGGTGTTCTTAGCAAGCCAATGGTGCCTTATGGCGTTGACCTTTAAAGTTCACCTGAAATTAGCCAAACATTTGCCATTTTTAGCTGCCTTAGTATATCCTAGCGGAAATTCTGCCTCTATGCATCAAGAGAATATGGTTTGGGTCATGTCTTTACTGTCTAATGAGACACTAAAGTCCATTGCGGAGAAACTAAATGAATTCTTTGCATCAGTCTTCACGGATGAGGATGTGGGGGAGATTCCCAAACCTGAGCCATTCTTTTTAGGTGACAAATCCGAGGAACTGTCCCAGATTGAGGTGTCATTAAAGGAGGTTTTGGAAAAATTGATAAACTGAACAGTAATAAGTCACCAGGACCACATGGTATTCACCCAAGAGTCTGAAGGAACTCAAATGTGAAATTGCAGAACTACTAACTGTGGTATGTAACCAGCTTCTGTACCAGATGACTGGAGGATAGCTAATGTGATGCCAATTTTTTAAAAAGGCTCCAGAAGCGATCCCGGCAATTACAGGCCAATAAACCTAACTTCAGTACCAGTCAAATTGGTTGAAACTATAGTAAAGAACAGAATCATCAGACACATAGATGAACACGATTTCTTGGGGGAAGAGTCAACATGGTTTTTGTAAAGGGAAATCATGCCTCACCAATCTGCTAGAATTCTTGACGGGGGTCAACAAGCATGTGGAAAAGAGTGATCCATTGGATATAGTGTACTTAGATTTTCAGAAAGCTTTTGACAAGGTCCCTCACCAAAGGCTATTAAGCAAAGTAAGCTGTCATGGGATAAGAGGGAAGGTCCTCTCATGGATCAGTAATTGGTTAAAAGATAGGAAACAAAGGGTAAGAATAAATGGTCAATTTTCCGAATGGACAGAGGTAAATAGTGGTGTCCCCCAGGGGTCTATACTGGGACCAGTACTGTTCACATATAAATGATCTGGAAAAGGGTGTACACAGTGAGGTGGCAAAGTTTGCAGATGGTACAAAACTTCTCAAAGTAGTTAAGTCCCAGGCAGACTGTGAAGAGTTGCAAAGGGATCTCAAAAAACTGGATGACTGGGCAACAAAATGGCAGATGAAATTCAGTTTTAAAAAATGAAAAGTAATGCACCTTGGAAAACATAATCCCAACTACACATATAAAATGATGAGGTCTAAATTAGCTATTACAACTCAAGAAAGAGATCTTGCAGTCATTGTGGATAGTTCTCTGAAAACATCCACTCAATGTGCAGCGGCAGTCAAAAAAACTGACAGTGTTGGGAATCATTAGGAAAGGGATAGAAAATAGGACAGAAAATATCATATTGCCTCTATATAAATCCATGGTATGCCCACATCTTGAATACTGCGTGCAGATGTGGTCACCCCATCTCAGAAAAGGTACCAAAAAGGGAAACAAAAATGATTAGGGGTATGGAACAGCTTCCATGTGAAGAGAGAGTAATAAGATTGGGACTCTTCAGCTTGGAAAAGAGACTATTAAAGGGGAATATGATAGAGGTCTATAAAATCATGACTGGTATGGAGAAAGTAAATAAGGAAGTGCTGTTTACTCCTCCTCATAACACAAGAACTACGGGTCACCAAATAAAATTAATAGGCAGCAGGTTTAAAACAAACAAAAGGAAGTGTTTCTTTACATAATGCACCATCAACCTGTGGAACTCTTTGCCAGAGGATATTGTGAAGGCCAAGACTATAACAGGGTTCAAAAAGAACTAGATAAGTTCGTGGAGGATAGGTCCATCAATGGCTACTAGCCAGGATGGGCAGGAATGGTGTCCCTAGCCTCTGCTTGCCAGAAGCTGGGGAATGGGCGACGGGATGGATCACTTGATGATTATCTGTTCTGTTCATTCCCTTTGAAGCCCCTGGCATTGGCCACTGTCGGAAGACAGGATACTGGGCTAGATGGACTATTGGCCATACTGGGTCAGACCATTGTTATGTTCTTTTATAACTTTAATTCTGAAAGGTTTTTTAGCATAAAGGGTCCCTAATTTTTTTATTTTGGTTCCTAGGTGTCACTGAAATAAAATAATAGTGGGTCCCAGAGTAATTTCTAACCCCAATTCCATGAATCCTAGCAGTTGACTCCGAATCTCTGATAGATGGACACCTATGGTAGCCATGAATCCCTTCAATGAGGACCCCTTTACATCTCCTCTGGCATCAAGTTCTATTGCCTAACTGCTCTTATAAAGATGTGAATATTTTTCCTAAATTACCCTGCTGTATCTTAAGCTCATTATGTCTTGTTCTGTCCTTGTTGATTAATTAGAATAATTGATCCCTGTCCTCTTCATACCATCTTTTATGTATTTGTAGACAATTATCCTGTCTCACCTCAGTCATCTTTTTTTCTAGACTGAACATAGCCTGATTCTCTTAACCTTTCCTTCTAGGTCTTATTTTCCAAAACCTTTTTGTCATTTTTTAGCGGCTCTCCTCTGAACACTCTCCAATTTGTCTTTTTTAAAATGTGATGCCCAAAACCAAACACTGCTCCAATTGAAGCCTAACCAGGGCCAAGTAGATCAGACTCATTAGCTCTTAAAATGAATGCATCTGTTTACATGCACAACAGTTCAAAAGCTTGTACTGTGCAGCGGCTTTGTAAATGGCTTGTTTTGTCTCAGCTTAATCCTTTTTCTGAACTCTTGCTTTTTGTCTTTCCTTAAAATGTTAGGAAAAGACAGAATTATATTCGTGACCAAAGAGGACCATGAGACGCCAAGCAGTGCAGAACTGGTGGCAGATGACCCCAATGACCCTTATGAAGACCAAGGTCAGTAACCTTTGGTAAGAGGATGGTAAGACACATATTTAACTATCTAATATATTTGTAAAAACAACAAGGAGTCTGGTGGCACCTTAAAGACTAACAGATTTATTTGGGTATAAGCTTTCGTGAGTAAAAACCTCACTTCTTCGGATGCATAGAGTGAAACTTTCACTCTATGCATCCGAAGAAGTGAGGTTTTTACTCACGAAAGCTTATGCCNACAGCAGAGCAGGGTAAGGCTGGCTCCCAGAGTCCAGGATTGGAGTGACCTAGCAGATCAATGGTCCAGATAACACCAAAGGGGAACGTCACACACATAGACAAGGATTATGTCTCAGTTTAAAAGTAAAAAGTAAGTTAAAGTAAAGTTACAAGTAAGTTTAATGGTACTGCCTTAGGAAAAAGACTGACCTAGCTTTTAGAGATTCTCTGAGGACCTACTCCACTAATTTGAATGAGAGCCACACAAATATATTAAGTATCAGGGGGTAGCCGTGTTAGTCTGTATCTACAAAAACAACAAGGAGTCTGGTGGCACCTTAAAGACTAACAGATTTATTTGGGTATAGGCTTTCGTGAGTAAAAACCTCACTTCTTCGGATGCATAGAGTGAAACTTTCACTCTATGCATCCGAAGAAGTGAGGTTTTTACTCACGAAAGCCTATACCCAAATAAATCTGTTAGTCTTTAAGGTGCCACCAGACTCCTTGTTGTTTTTGTAGATACAGACTAACACGGCTACCCCCTGATACTTAATATATTTGTGTGGCTCTCATTCAAATTAGTGGAGTAGGTCCTCAGAGAATCTCTAAAAGCTAGGTCAGTCTTTTTCCTAAGGCAGTACCATTAAACTTACTTGTAACTTTACTTTAACTTACTTTTTACTTTTAAACTGAGACATAATCCTTGTCTATGTGTGTGACGTTCCCCTTTGGTGTTATCTGGACCATTGATCTGCTAGGTCACTCCAATCCTGGACTCTGGGAGCCAGCCTTACCCTGCTCTGCTGTGAGAACCCCCACTCCTGGGCTGTTCACACACAGCATCTAGTATATAAGCTGCTCCTTGGATTGTGCAACCAAATGACACTAGCCAATATCTCTGGCCCCAGACACAACCCTAGGAACCTCCGTCTTGCAGTGTCCAGTTATGCCTGCTGGACGTTGCAAGCTTATATGAGTTCGTCAATTTAACAAAGAAATTGATGCGCACCAGGCTTGTTATCCCCAGGGGAATCTGACATGCTTCAAACCAAGCACACTGCTTCAGGTAGAATAAACAAACAGATTTATTAACTACAAAGAGAGATTTTAAGTGATAGGTAAAAAGTCAGAGCGGTTACCAAAATAAAATAAAACATAAACACACAGTCTAAACTCTCAACCCTATTAGACTGGGCAACATCTAGATTAAGCAGTTTTTCTCACCCCATTGAATATTTCAGTCCTTAATATACAGGTTTGTTCCTTAAACCTGGGCCACTCTCCACTGTTGCAGTCTTGTCTTCTCAGTGTCTTAGTTGCTTGCAGCGAAGGTGGGGGCAGGAGAAGGGCCCAGTATGTGTCCACTCTGTCTGTTTTATACCCTCAGTCCATGTGCTTGGGGAGCACAAGTCCAGGCATGTCTGGGGGGCATTGCTGAGTCTCTCCAAGCAAGGTTGAGCAATTCCCCTGGTGTGGCCTCATGCAGGTGAGTCATTGCATTGTGGTTCCCTTGCTGGACAATGGCTGTGGATGGGTTGTTTGACACCCCGTCTGGGTGTTGTTTACTTTCTTTGCTCTTGCCTCTGGGGAGCTGATATCTGGCTGATTCCCCAATTTGCAGCATGTTTTAGTGACTACCATACAACACAATTCTCATAACTTCATATGCATTAATGATACACGTATATGAATAGAGAAATGACTTTCAGCAGATCATAACCTTTTCCCTAATACTTTACAAGGCATGCTTTATACATAAGATCACGATTATATGAAAATGAGGAATAGGGGGTTACAGTATGCTCCCTCAACGTATAGAATGTCACAGTATGACCATAGTTTATTTGCCATTTTGGCAAACAGTCAACAAACTTTCTGTAATTCCACAATTTAATTCTTTCTGAAGAAACCAAAGACAGTTAATCATGTTTCGAACAGGTCTAAGAGGAGGAGTTAACACAGTTTAATTCCATACAGTAGCTTAGTGTTTCTGTAACTTCTTTATTCTGCATGTTTTCTAATGGTCCCACCTTCAGCTTCAACTACTTCAGTCCCTCTCCAGTCCTTCAAAATGTTTAATTCTGCAGTCTATCACACATGCAGTTTGTTGCAGTAGTAGTCTGAGATTTTTCAGAAATCCCAATTAGTGTGAAAGTGACTTACACCCATGACCTTGTCATGTTCTGCACCCAGTAACCTATTTCAACA
Organism: Trachemys scripta elegans; assembly: GCF_013100865.1. Lineage (NCBI taxonomy): Eukaryota > Metazoa > Chordata > Testudines > Emydidae > Trachemys > Trachemys scripta. The sequence goes on from NC_048304.1 coordinate 20,455,948, forward strand.
AGTACTAAAACTATTTTCCTCCTCCTGTCACATAATGACAACTCTAAAGGGATCCAATTATCACTAATGCCTTAAGAGGCAAGTAACTTAACATTTGCAGTTTGGAACTGAAGTTTGCCAAATTATCAAGCAAGATAAACCAGTACTGATGCTAAACAGTTCATATCTGCAACTGAACAAATTTAAGAACTCTCTGCTTTTACTGTTGCTATTTATTATCTTTTTTGCAAGACAGAATAACAGGGGATTAAGCCTTGTAAAATCGTGGTTGCCTTGGGCAAGTAATTTTTTTTTTTCTTAAAATCGGTGAGTAAAATATCTTAGTTTATAGTCATGGTAAAACCTGAGTGGATAGATTTTGACCCAGGCTAATAAATGTCCATGAAAATTTAGGACTGGATTTGGGATTTATTGGATTGCTTTTATGTTCACCAGGCACAAAAGGCAACTGTTTGAAATATGAGGCCCTAAATGGAAACAATCTCATTTTTAGAGTTGCTGAGATTCACAGCTCCTGTTGAAATCAATTGAAACTGTGGACGTTCAAGCAATTCTGAAAACTGGTCGCTTTTATTTGGGTGCATGAGTTCAGGTATTCCAGTTTGAAATTTGGCTATAGTGTCTACTTCAGTTTGCATGAATTGAGGCATATTAAGTCTCAAGTCTTGTTGCCTCCAACTTTGACTGAAGTTGAGCTAAGTTGTTTCTTTTCCCAGTTGAAAATCTGTTAAACATACAATAGTTAACAGAAACTCTGCCCCAGCATTGTAATCTCTAGGGGGCAGTATTCATGCATCATTTAGCACCCAGAAAAGGATATTGGTGATGATATGTTAACAAACAAACATACAGTACACCGTCTAATTTGAACCATCTTGTCTTGTATAATTAAACTCTTTTTTTTGTTTTCGTACATAGATTTGTGCTAAAATGAGCATGCATCACCTACCTGCACAGATTCTGAACCTGTTTACAGCAGTATTCAGAGTGAACAGTTGTATCTGACCACATCCTCACCTTGGATCCTTTGACTTTTGTAATGATCTAAATGAAAATTGGGACAAGGGATTAGAGAAAGCTTTTATGACTTTAGATACCACATGTATGTCAGGTGAACAGATTTCTTTCAGGTAGCACAGTAACTTATCAGACTCCTTCCCATAGCATGCTTGATTCAAAGTCAAAATTTTCTCTTGAAGCTTAGGACAGTATGGTGAGAGATGCTCTGTACCCTACTCTCTCGGCTATCAATCAGTTCAGCTACTCAGAAGGCTGCTAGAATCTATGAAGTGAAGCAATATTCTGGGGCAGTGCTCAATAAGGATGTGATAGCATATGTATGTTAGAAGAACATTTAACCCTGATGTGTGTGGTTGTTTAACCCAAGACATTATTAGTATTAGCCCAATATCTGGGAATTTAAGACTGTGTTATGTTTAGGGGGTAGGCTGAGAGAACAGCCCATGTGGAACTTCTTGTGAAAGCAAGTAATAAAAGATGATTAAACATAACTTCACAGTAACAAATAAGTAGAAACAGACATTCTTACACAGTACTTGATGATATACCTCAGATATGGTGCTCAAAATAAGTTTAATTGGCTTTCTCAATATATGGGACTGGCAGGCTTGGTGTGATTGAGGTTAACCGTACACCCTTTCTGAGATGAAAAGAAATAGCTGGTGCCCCCCTTAAACTTTCCAGTGTGTGTGTCTTATTTCAGAAAGATGTGTAGAAGCTAAAGTTCAGTGTCTGTCAGGAGTTCCTTTACCCCTCGTATTTTCAGGCAGGATGTGTTATTGGCTCAGAGCCAATGCTCAAACAGCAGATTTGTTTTCACCAATCTGCACAATAAGATTTCTCAGCATTTCCACTTTGAAAGCAGTGCATCGGATGCTAAAGATTTCAGGTAGAATCTGGTACTGGCCATGAAATCCAAACTGTATTTGCATCTGTTTTCTTCTCAATTTATGTCTGTATATACAACTTCCTGACTATAGAGAGGAGAATAGAGCCCACAGTATCTACAAATAGTCAGTTCTGTAGTACAGTTGACCCTTCTATGGAAAGCATTTTCTGAGAGAAGTTTATCTGATCAGCCAGTTATTGTACTCTGTGGGAAAAACAATGAAGAAACATATTTAAATGCAGTCTCAAACATTTTAGAAAAATCTGTTTTCTCTTATAGTGTTAATAGCCTGTGATGGGTGATCTTTTTCATTGATCAGTATGGTGGTGGTAAGATCCCAACTCCCGTCTGCCTGGCCTGTCTCTCTTCTGCAAAACTAGACTGCCGAAAATAAAGATCCCACCACAACCTCACATCTGGAGAATATAAGCGCTTGGAGATGTTATAATGCGTTTTAACAGTTCATAGAATGAAAAATCACCTTAAGTGGTGTAAAAAGAACAGGAGTACTTGTGGCACCTTAGAGACTAACAAATTTATTAGAGCATAAGCTTTCGTGGGCTACAGCCCAATTCTTCGGATGCATATAGAATGGAACATATATTGAGGAGATATATATACAGAGAGCATGAACAGGTGGGAGTTGTCATAAGTGGTGTGCAACTGAACAAAAAAGACTCCTGCTTATATTGGCAAATTCTAACATTCATGCAGTCCTGGGTTATAGGAAGTTGCTTCAAGTCTTAAAATTTCTCCCATTATCATTGTAAAGACAGTGTGTTGGAATTTTTTTAAAGTGACACTTCTGTTCTGAACTGGAAGTCATGTCTTCAACAACCAGGGCTTCTCTAGTAATGGGGTGTGTAAATGTAAACTTATCTCATTGGAACTGAGCCACAACAGTTCATGATATTTTGAGTTATATTAATAATTATGGTCAGCAAGCCAGTCAGGTTTGCTGTATTGTCAGTGCCAGATCAAAAGAGGGAAGAAAAGGATCTCTTGGCATTGGTGTGACACAGATACAAGTGATTCAAACATGAACTCTGAGCATAGTTCTTTTCTTGGGACCTGTAAGGACAAGTTGCTTTGTTATTCTTTCATGGCAGTGGTTGCATAAATGAAGTTAGCATGTCATAGAATCTAGTTCCTTTCCCAGTTGGACAGCCTGGGCAGAATTTGAAGATGGCCAAGACAACTCATGTGGAAGGGCCAGTGAAATGCCATGTTTATGTTGGATGTGGAAGGGCTTTGGTGGGAGGGAGATCTGTATCCTCTCACAAAGCAGTAATTCCAGCACTTTAGACCACCAGCTTGCTGTACTCTGGATTTATATTCCCAATTTGGCCTTTCCAGGCCTATTATGGGTGGGGGAGGAGAGTGAAAAGGCTAGAAGCTAGTTGTGTTGGGGAAATCTTGCAATGAAAAGGACATCTTATCCCTGTCCTTTCCATTAGAAATACATACGATCCAACATGAAAATGGGTTTTTGCATTAAATACTGTAGTATGGTTTTTTTTGAACAGGCCATGAGTTGCTGCCACATTTTAAGGGTTTTCTCAAAGTTTCTCACTTCAGCTGTCCAAAGCTACAACACAGCAAATCAAAAAATGATAAACAATTCACATATCATAGATTGCAGTTGTATCCGAGGGGAGGGAAATCTATGGAGGGGAAAGACATGGGCAAAACATTTTGAAGCATTGTAGGGCAGAAGCTCTAGTTTACTGTGTGATTTTTATTTAAAAGAAAATTGGAAAAGACTTTCTGAACGGCTAAAGAAACATGCAGGTTTTTTTAATTTAGCTTATACTTTGAACAGGAGATCTGATTTCCAGTATTCAACTTCCGTGACATAATTCACAGTAATGGCCCTTTTGATCTTTTTTTACTGTACTATACACAGAATAATCACATTTAAGGAGGAATATGCTTATTATATAAATGCCTTACTCTGCACTTAGTCCTAATATAATGTAAACCTTTAAATTTATGCCGAATGTGATCATTATTTTGCAGCCCTCCTGACACTTGGTATTATAACGCAAAACAATTGTTGTAGCTCTAGTTGTTAAATTCCTCTTTTACATCAAAGATTATCTTTATTAAGTTCCTGATCAATAGATTGCATAGGAAAACCCTAAATATCGTGTTATTTCTCTTGGGTAAGATCATAGAATATCGGGGTTGGAATAGACCTCAGGAGGTCATCTAGTCCAACCCCCTGCTCAAAGCAGGACCAATCCCCAACTAAATCATCCCAACCAGGGCTTTGTCAAGCCTGACCTTAAAAACCTCTAAGGAAGGAGATTCCACCACCTCCATATATCTGGAGCCCACTTTCTAAGCCAGAAGTATTAAAAGTACAATGGGCAAAGTTACAGCTGATTCCCTGCTAAGTGGGATGGCAAACTGAGATAGATTTAAATTACAGCTTTTAGAACATAAAAGCTGTACTAAAGTTACATTGTGACTCTCATTATAACATCCTCTCTTTGCAGGGATGGGCCGGGAAAATTGCCTAAGAATCTCTTCATCTGCTTTTGAATTACAGAAAGATGAAAAAATATTTTTCGCAATTTAAGACTTTGCTTTTTGCTTCCACGGTGCAAACAGATGAAAATCACAGGTGTTGAATTTTTCAGGGTGACTATTCCTAACTGAGGACCTGTTTCTATTACTTGCAAAATATATATATACTTTAAAATTAAGAAACCTCTTATAATTGTTTTTAAATATTTTGTGCATGCCAGGTGACTTTTGTGAATGTTACAGCACTGTTAGCATAACCAATGTTTTAAGTAGAAGGCATTAATCACAAAAGATTCTCAATAAATAGATTTCAGTGTAAAAGCAGGTTCTGTATTGAAATCATTGTCTAGTGGCAGGAGTGGTTCCCAAAACTGCTAGTGAAGGCACAGGCTCTTCCCTGAAACTTCCCATTATACAACAAATGAGGATCATAAACAGACCCCCAAAAAGATGTTGGCGGAAGGAAAGGATACTACAAGATCACGTAGAGTACATGTCTTGACAGTTCCATTAACTTTAGTGCTTTTGTGGGGTTTTTAAACTTTCCATAGGTGAGACAGTAGAAGAGAGTTTTGAGGATACATTTAAATGGGGGGGATGACTTGACTTCCTCTTTGCACTGCAAGAGAGAATTGTGTGGCTTTCCAGGCTTGCTAAAGAAACTAGCAGAGCTTGTAAGCTCCCAGTCTTCAATAACATAATTTTGAAGGGCCTACAAGTTCCTCAAGGCTAATTGTTTTGGGGTTTTCCTGAGGTTTTTTGAATGGGGAGCATGTCTGAAGAGGATTGAGAAACTGAAATGTTAATATTATGAATTTAAAATGTTCAAAAGTAAAGAAGTTAAAACAAAGGTTCTCTTAAGAATGCTAGTTCAGCATCATTGCACCTTTTGCAATTTATACTCCTGTGTTTTAAATATGTACAAAACATAAATGTTAAGTGTCCTTATCAAATATACAGGATGTGCCAAACTAATCTTTACTTCTTGCATTCTGGGTATTTTAAATTTGTAGATTCCAATGCCAGAAGGGACCATTGTGATCATACAGGCTCACCTCTGTATAACACAGGCCATAGAACTTTCTCAATATAATTCCTAGAGTAGATCTTTTAGAAAAACATCTAATGTTAATTTTAAAATTGCCAGTGATGGAGAATCAACCATGACCCTTGGTAAATTGTTCCAAGGTTAATTATACTCACCGTTAAAAATGTATGCCTTATTTCCAGTCTGAGTTTTTGTCTAGCTTCAACTTCTGGCCATTGGATCATGTTATATGTTTGCAAGATTGAAGTACCCATTATCAAATATTTGTTCCCCATGTAGTAGTTATAAACTATGATCAGGTCACCTCATAACCTTCTCTATGTTAAGTTACATAAATTGAGTTCCCTTAGTCTGTCACTATAAGGTGTGTTTTCTAATTCTTTAATTATTCTCATGGCTCTTCTGTGAACCCTCTCCAATTTATCAACACCCTTTTTGAACTGTGGACACCAAAACTGAACACAGTATTCCAGCAGAGGTGTCACCAGTGCCAAATACAGAAGTGAAATAACTCTCTTCTACTCAAATTTCCCGTTTATGCATCCAAGAATCGCATTAGCCCTCTTGGCCATAGGATTGCACTGGAAGTGCGCATGCAGTGACTCTATCACAACCCCCAAATCTTTTTCAGAGTCACTGCTTCCCAGGATAGAGTCCCCCATTGTGTAAGTGTGGCCTACATTCTTTGTTCCTAGATATATACTTAGCTGTAGTAAGACACATATTGTTTGCTTGCGTCCAGATTACCAAGTGATCCCATTCGTGCTGTATCAGTGACCTGTCCTCTTCAGCTTATACCATTCCCCTGATTATTGTGTCATCTGCAAAGTTTGTCAGTGATGATTTTATGATTTCTTCCAAGTCACTGATAAAAATTTTCAATAGCCAACAACCAATCTTTATGGGACCCTACTAGAAACACATCTGCTGGATAATGATTCCTGGTTTGCAGTTCGAGACCTATAAGTTAGCCAGTTTTTAATCCATTTAATGGGTGCCAGGTTCGTTTTATATCAGTCACATTTCTTAATCAAAATGTCATGCAGTACCAAGTCAAATGCCTTAAAAAAAGCGAACAGAATGTTGGGAATCATTAAGAAAGGGATAGATAATAAGACAGAAAATATCATATTGCCTCTATATAAATCCACGGTACGCCCACATCTTGAATACTGCATGGAGATGTGGTTCCCCCATCTCAAAAAAGATATATTGGGACTTGGAAAAGGTTCAGAAAAGAGCAACAAAAATGATTAGGGGTATAGAATGACTGTTGTATGAGAAGACATTAATAAGACTCGGACTTTTCAGCTTGGAAAAGAGACGACTAAGGGGGGATATGATAGAGGTCTATAAAATCATGACTGGTGTGGAGAAAGTACATAAGTGTTAGTTACTCCTTCTCATAACACAAGAACTAGGGGCCACCAAATGAAATTTATAGGCAGCAGGTTTAAAACAAACAAAAGGAAGTATTTTTTCACACAATGCACAGTCAACCTGTGGAACTCTTTGCCAGAGGATGTTGTGAAGGCCAAGACTATAACAGGGCTCAAAAAAGAACTAGATAAATTCATGGAGGATAGGTCCATCAGTGGCTATTAGCCATGATGGGCAGGGATGGTGTCCCTAGCCTCTGTTTGCCAGAAGCTGGAAATGGGCGACGGGATGGATCACTTGATAATTACCTGTTCTGTTCATTGCCTCTGGGGCGCCTGGCATTGGCCACTGTCAGAAGACAGGATACTGGGCTAGATGGACCTTTGTTCTCACCCCATATGGCCATTCTTATGTTCTTTTAACACTGTTGGATGATTTTAAAAAGCTAATGCCCAGCAGAATGCCACTTAAAAGCATTAATAAAGGAAATACTTTAGAGGTGCAGTAGATAATAGATATACAAGCTCACATTACAAGCCAACTACAACAAAAGTCAGTATTCCAAGAATGAATTTGTAATGTTAAAGGGAGTCCTAATGTAGATCTCTGAATCTCTGATACAACCTAATTATAGGCACTTAAGTAGGTTAGAGAGGACAAAACAAGTATTGCCATAAGTGCAGACATTTTTATTTGTGGCTGTGATATTCTCAATTTCCGTTAGCTAAGAGGGTTTAGGTTTGATGAGCTCTGCAACTAATTGCCAGTCTAAGCCCTGGACCTGTTATGATGCAAATTGAGTGGTTTTCGAGTGAGCCTCAACTAGTGCTTAACAGTAGGTCTGGATTAGAGGATCAATGTGCTGCAGACTACCTCCAGAAAAAAAAGTGCAACTTTCTGTTAGTTCAGAGATTTAAAAAAAAAAAGCCAATCCTGCCCACTTGCTTCATGTAAAAGGATGTCGTAGGTGACCCTAGAGGTGTCTTCCAGTTCTAATTGGGGAGAATTCTAGCTGATATACTAGATCACTTTTAGTGTAGGGAGACTTTTCTGTGCCTCTGGCCCACTGGGAACAAAGCTCTTACTCTTGTTCAGCTTTCTTTTAAAATGTGGTTTCTGTGTAGTTGGTATTAGAAGCTTGTGTCTTCTTAATGGTGAGATTAGTGGAGTTATACCTATTTTTCTACTTTTACAATATCCAGGAGTATGTGCCAAAGATTCATGTGTGGAAAGTCATAATTGACAGTTGAACTCCGTGTCACCATGCAGTCTTGAGTTTTAAAACTAATAGCTTCTGTTTCAGATTGAGGATTATATGACCAGGAATTTTATTACTGCAATGCCCTGATCAGGTTAATTTCAGAAAACTTTTTCGATGCTCTTAAAGTATTTGAGACACAACCAGTCATTTTAACAGTTGATATTCCGTAATGTCCCTCAGTGACTTCAAATTCTGGTTTGGTCTGTTTACAAAGCAAAACCATATTTCTTTTAAACTGTAAGATCAACCTACGTTCTTTCTGCTTTATATCCTCCCTAGCAAGAGAGAGTCTGCAACAGGCTATCCACATTTTTTATGACCTCCTGCTCCTCCCCCCCCTTGGATCCCAGCCATGGTTTGCCAAAGATGATGGACTGTACTAGCTACATCTTATCCATGAAAGAGATTTTGTCCGGCAGGATAAGTGACAATTCTGTGAGCGTGTCCAAAAGACCTATGCATGACAATGTTCCAGTCTTTGGGTAGTAAATAGCACTTCCAACACAGAAATGGTACGAAGGGGACTGTGCAGTTTACTACTAGGCTTGGTGTAAAGCAGATAGTCAGAATTCAGTGCCTTCTGGGGTGCTGAACCAAACGCCCTTTGCTTCCGTTGTAAATGCTGTTTTCTTCTGACCTGATCTGGTTGAATGGAAGTGAACTCCAGAGACTCTCAAGATTCTTGAGCAAAAAATAGCAAACGTTTTAAGCGTGTATACTACAATGAGTGCTTAGCTATTGTTTTTCCTACTTTGTTCATTTTTGTTTTTAGAAATAAAATATGAATTGTGGCCCCCAAGCACTTGGGATAACATAACTAGTAGGCCCAGTGCAGAGAGAATCTGCAGAGATTTTAGATGTTAAAGGCCACTGCCCTACCAAATTTCAAGTCCCAGCTACAAACATGGGGGTCACTAGAGCTTTTCAAAGAAAAAGTCACCCACATTTTTTAACATGGGCAAAACCTCTTTTCCTAGCCTTATTCTCAGCAATGGCTGAAGCTTTATGGCTTAAATTTTCAAAAAATAAATCCGACTGAGGCAGACACTCATTGGACTGAAATTTTCCTTAAACAGTTAAAGTTTGGCAACATAATAAGCGACTGAAAACAGGGTCTTATAAACTTAAGGTTGCCTGATACTTACCGTATCTTCTTGGGGGATGAAGGCTAGTAGCACAACCTATAATAACATTATCAATACACTTTATTTTTTTTCTTTTACAAGCTTACATTTCTTGATCTTGTTAAGCTGTTTAACTTCTTGCCTTCACTTTTTGTGTGTTCATTCCTAGAATAGATCCAGATATCGTTTTCCTGTGATGTTGTCATTGTGTCCTCTTTTCCTTATCAAACTGTCTGTACTGGGCTATCTTGATTATCACTTCAAAAGTTTTTTTTTTCCCCTCTTAATTGGCCTCTCCAAGTTGGTAAGACAACTCCCACCTTTTCATGCTCTCTGTATGTGTATATATATCTCCTCAATATATGTTCCATTCTATGCATCCAAAGAAGTGGACTGTAGCCCACGAAAGCTTATGCTTAAATAAATTTGTTAGTCTGTATGTGCCACAAGTAGTGTTCTTTTTGCGGATACAGACTAACACGGCTGCTACTCTGAAAATTCTTCTCTGTTTCCTTCCCTATGATTTCTTTATTTTCCCAGAGCCTGAATTGGGCCATGAACTAACCTCTCCTCTTTCCCTTTCTCAGCAGTGAGTCATACAGGTCAGAGTTGAGGCACATTGGCTAGGCAATACAAGGGTGGCTTGCATTGCCGCTGATGCTGTACTGGTTTTGTGGATGTAATAAAGAACCTGAGACTTCAGTGCTGTCACCCAGTACATTTCATAGAACAAAATTCACCTAAAAACCAAGAAGACAACCTATAGGACACCTAATTTTTATTCTGTCTTTTGTCTTTTTGTTCAGGATTGATATTGCCTAATGGAGATATCAATTGGAATTGCCCGTGCCTTGGTGGAATGGCTAGTGGTCCCTGTGGGGAACAATTCAAATCGGCCTTTTCCTGTTTCCACTATAGCACAGAAGAAATAAAGGGATCGGATTGTGTGGACCAGTTCCGTGCCATGCAGGAGTGCATGCAGAAGTATCCAGACCTTTACCCTCAAGAAGACGATGAAGAGAGAGAAAATCAGAGCAAAGATTTGGAAACTACTCCTGCAGAGGCTGCGGTAGCCAAAGAGGAGAAGGGATCTAGCTAATGAAGATGCATGGAGGCTCTTGTCTCCACTCCTTAAAATCAGAGACATGGACGTTTTGAAAAGTGTCTGTCTTTTGAGTCTTCAAGAAGTGTTTCACCTTTAATGTTCTATACACTGTATTGTATGAAATAACTTATTACAGGAGTAGAGACCTCAGCCCTGTGGTCTTGCAAGTAAACACTGCAGGAAGAGCAAGTATATATGTAGGTACTGTGTAAAATGTTAGTGGGTACAGCCACTGCTTTAAAAAAAAATTCTCCAGTTCTCAGTTTGCATATTGGGTTGAATAATGTCTGTAAAAGTATAAAACATACTTTTTTCAACCAAAAAGTTCCATTAGTCAGTGTGTCAGGTCTATATCCATTTCAGTTCATTCTGATCAGTAGTTGTTCCTTTTCAATGTGTTCTGTGCTGTTGATAGGAAAAGCATTTTGTGGAATTTCTTAAAGCTTCTCTGCCAGAGAGTAGCCCTTAAAAGGAGCGAAGCTTAGAAGTTGCAAACTCCATAATTTCAAATGGCACTAAAAGATATTGGCTGCATATACTACTGATTCCAGGTAAAGATTTCCTGAAAACTAAAGTTAAAATGTGTGGCTTTTTTAATGTTATGAACTGAATATGGCTCTTGCCTTTTGAAAATGGTGGTGTGTTGAGCAGTTTTTGATAAAACTATCAAGTGAATGGGAAGAATGCTGATCACTGTTCCTTTGTTCTGAAAGCACTGCTTTTGGGGTCCCTCTGTTAGCACCTGTTCCTTCTGTATAGACAAGTTCTTACAATATGCCATTGACAATAAAATTTAAATGTTACCCGGAGTAACACCCTCAGAGCAGATACTGTGACTTGAGCACACATTAAAAAAGCAATCTTTTTACCTTGCTTAGAAGCCTGTCTCGTTGTTGCTGCTGCTGCTGTTGTTGTTTTTAATTAGTAGTGCTTGGATTGAAAGTAAAGCCTGACATTCTCTTATATTGTAAAGAGATTTTGAACTCCTCTGAAATTCCTCTTAGGTTAAAGTAGTTGACTTTTGTATTTACCAGGTGTATGGCTTAGTCCTTCTTTCTCTGAGAAGCATGAGCAATGAAAGCACCTCCTCAGGCTGGAATGGGATGGGTACAGGACACATCTCAGAAGTCCATAGTGGCTATGAAGCCACAAGGACCTCTTGCCATAATCCATGAATCATATGAAGTTAAGTGTGTGTATATATAAAATGAAAGATATGATCTGCTTTAGACTTATATATGGCCAGTCTAATATAAAAATTACATTGGATTACAACTTGCAAGTCAAAGGGATAATACATATACAACCCTCTCCACTAGCAAAAAGACGGCCATGATAGTCAGTGTGATACTGAAGCCTTGGGTAAGATCCCTTTCATAATATGCAAGTACCATGTGTAACTTGCCTTCACATTCATTAATCAGTTGTTACCTAAATATAGCAAAGTACATTTTACAATAGCATTAATTCTCCCCAGCAGGTGTGATAATGTTTAGATACTTGCCTTGGTAGCTAAAAGCCTTTGGCTTCATCTCAACACTGCTGAGATGCCCTATATCAATACTTTGGTTTAGTGTTACTTGCTTATTAAGTTATTTAAGTGTAAATGGACCTGTTTATTCTCTTCTGATAGCCTCTAAAGTGCTGTCTGCACTCTTTGAATTCAGTAGTAGTTGAATCTTCATCCAGGATTAGGCAGTTGGTAATAACTCAGTCCTAGTGGGATGGATAGCAAGTACTCTGGGCAGACTTTGCATTTAAAAGAAGCAAAGTGTGCGAAAGTTTCAGTCTGTGCATGAAACAGTCAGCAAAACAGATGCCAAATAAACAACTAAGAAAGTGGGCACAAAAGTGACAGTGATAAACCTTGACGACTAGGCAATTGGGCCATGGAGAAATGAAATCTCAGGCAAACAGATAAATACTGAGCACTGATAACGAATCACGTGTACCTGAACCTTTGTTTTCAAAAGGAAACCCAGCTTGCGATTTGTTAAAGGAATACCACAATGTGAAGGAGTGCTCTGTTCTAAGAACTGCTTGCCTGTTGTGCTTGTGTGGTGTGCTTTTCTTTCCCACGCTGCCTTGTCACCTTGCTACTTTAGGATTTATTATCTGTAACTGAGTATTTGGAGCATCTGTGTTCTGAATACAGAATGCATGAGTTCTAGCCTTGTATTTGTGTTGCATCTCAATCCATACTTCAGTCCCTTGTCAGCGTGTCCCATATTGTCAAAAATCATTATGTATTTGTTCTTAGTTGTGCCTTCTGTATGCTGTACAAACAGGAAGGAGCATATAGTCCTTTCCTCAGAGAGCTTACACTTTTAATTTCCTAACCAAAACCATGTCAACTTTCGGTATACAATTTTACAACTAAGAGTAGATTAAAACTAAGTTGCCTCCTGCTATTTCTAATGGCATTCTAATGCCATTTCCATTGTTGGCAATTTCTTGTTCCAGACTGTGTGCACTGTCGATCAGTTACCGTATTCTACCCCAGATCTGTCTACATTACACTGGAAGATGAAAGGATTCTTGTATTTACACCATATAGCTTAACATACTTTAGGGTTCCTTTTTGCCTAAATTATTTGTAGTGAGAGAGTGCCTAGGAGTTCCAGTCATGGACCAGGACCCCATTGTGCTAGGTGCCGTATAAACGGAAGAAAAGGATGGTCCCGGCATCAAACAATCTAAGTAAAAATTACGAAAGTTTCTATATGTACACAGGATGTGTAGATAGCCACTTTTAAAACCTCTTGAGTATTTTATAAAAGGGAATTCTGGAATTGCAGGAGATGATGGTTTACCTTTTAAAGAGAACTCAATAGAAGTTTCATTCTTAACCAAAAATCTAGAAATTAGTGGCTAAAATAATTGAGCCACCACTCATTTTTCATACTGTCCCTTAAAATGCAATAACACTGTGAAAAGTGGCTTTAAAAATGGAATAATGACATTTTTATTTTTCAGTGACTTGCAGATCAGTTCTGCTAATTTCCAAAATTTTCCTTTTTTTTTTTCTTTGACCATTTCTAACTGCGAGCTCTACAACTTCACTTGAGACCTAAAAGTCTGCTAAAAGCTTATTTAGTGGAGAGTGATGCACAAGCCAAAATATAGTATGCAGTTCATTCTGTGTAGGTTCTTGCACTGCTCTTGTCATGGTATGTGGGCACAGTACTCTGCTGTGTTAACAGGAGTAAAACAGTGTTTTAAAAAAAAAAAAAAAAAAAAACCTTGCTTTTGGGATTTAAAATCCATTAGTCATATAATGTTTTTTGCACTTTTATAAAAGGTGGTATGGGGATTCACTAACAGAGCAGATGCTTAAATATTACCATTTTACAGCTGAAACAATTGAGGCACAGAGAGGCTAGCTGACTTACCCGTAGTCCTGTTGTCACTGGTGATTGCAACTAGAATCAGTCTCCAGAACAGTTCTGTCTTCTGATTAATATCCATGTCCTTAGAAAAATTGTATGAAGATGCTGCCTGCTCAGGATAGGAAGGAAACTTCCTAGTTTTAAATGGCTGATTTCCACTTGATTATCTGTTCTGTTCATTCCCTCTGAAGCACTGGTATTGGGTCATTTTCAGAAGACAGGATGCTAGGCTAGATGGACCTTTGGTCTCACCCAGTATGGCCATTCTTATGAGGAGAGGGGGACAGATAAAAGAAACAACTGAGTGTTACTGGCTAGAGATTGTTGCTATAACCTTTCCTTTACTTTATATGTTAATATGGGTATTTGTGCAAGGCTGGTACAACTCCATCATACTACACCTTCATCAGCACTACCTTTTGTTGGTGCTGTTTCTCTTTTATACATGCAAGTTCCAATTTAAACCTATAATCAATCAAGGCTATTTTAACAAGTAACAGATGATAAAATGCTTCCCAACATTATGTGGCAGGCTGTTGAAATTGTAGACAAGGGGTCATTTTTATTAGTTGCCGGAGATGGAATGTAAACCTGCATGTGGCAAATATTGCTGCTTTTTCAATTTCTTTTGTTTACTACTTTTAACAAGATGTACTGGATGTCTGCCACAAACATATCTTTAAAAAAATAAGTGGCAGATCTTCAGTGTCTGGTCTTGGGATATTCCTGCGTTTGTTTTGCAGGGGCCTAAAGGAACTATGGACAAGTTCTATGTAAATGTATTGCATTACTTTCACATTTATCTTGATTAACAACGTAAAGAGCTTATGAGTCAGACAGTAAAGATGACAAAGTGAAGCTGCTGATCTAACCTACACATGAATAAAGGTTTATGCTTGTCCACCTGGACTGCTGACATCTGACTTAGGGTTTTAGGTATGACCCACTTCCTTAGTGTCTTTCTTGAAAAATTATTTTAAAATATAATAAACAATTACTGATTCAATTAACCCTTTTTAAAATCTTTGTGAGAGACATAACAATACACCTAAACATTTGGAATGAATTGCCTGTTAAAGGGTTGCCAACAATTGCATCAGTTTTATGCAGTCTTAACCAGACAAAATCTAGGTCAAAAAGAACAGGTAATTATCAAGTGATCCAGCCCGTCGCCCATTTCCCCTCACCACAAAGGGATGCAGTGCTCAAGGTACAAATTGTAGTTACTCTACTAAAATCTGAACTCCAATCTCCTACCATAGTGCTCACATACACTTAAAGCAAGTAGGTAGCCCTACACTAGCAGCAAGAGCAGTATTTGTCACATGGTAACTGAGTGGATCTAGGGTGCCGGAGGGCCAACTCAGCCTGGCTGGGTAGGGAGTTTTCCCAACAAAACTATATATTGGTGAGTCATCTTGAACGGGGAAAGAACCAAGCTTAAGGCTATTGCTGCCAGGGCCGGCTCCAGGCACCAGCCTACCAAACATGTGCTTGGGGCGGCACCTGCAGTGGGGTGGCGCTCAGGGTTGGTTTGTTTTTTTTTTAAACATACTGGGGCTGTTGGGGCGCCCGGCAGCACTCCAGCCCGAAAGCGGGGCCCCGGCTGGGCTCGCCGCCCTCCTCGTGGCGCTTCGGCCGGCTGGGGAGAGCAGGGCCACGGCCAGGCTCGGCGCCCTCCCCTGCCGCGCTCCCCGCCGAGGGGTGGGGGGCAGCGGGAGGCTTTTTTGCCTGGGGCGGCAAAAAAGCCAGAGCCGGCCTGATTGGTGCCAGGTACCCAGAGGCCAGTTCTCGGGGGCACCCTGCATGCAGCCTTGGGACTCAGGACCTCACCACACAGCAAGTCCTGCTTTTGCAGTGACTGGCTCCCGACTCCTCCAAAATGGCTTCTCCCCTCTCCAGTGCTTCCAGGGCAGGACATCTTGCTTCCTATTGATCAAGCTAGCTCTTCTTACCAGGCTTTTTTCCCCTCAATCATTTGACTCTATCCCCCTTCCTTTTTCTCAGTCACTGCTCCTCCTCTTAGCAGGCATACTGGTGGCTATACAGGCACCCTGCTATCCTCCCTCAACCCCAGGTGTGCTCCTGCCTCTCCAAATAGTGTCTCTCCTCTCTCCTCCTTGGTTGCCTAGCAGACTGAGTCTGCCTTTGGCCCCCCTTCCTCCCAGGGACAGCATGCCTCTCCCTGAGTTACAAGCACAGCAGGCCAGGAACCAAGTAAGCTCCTCGGGGGTTACAGTGGGACTTTTGAGGTTTATTTAGTCATATCCTTTTTAGAACACTGTAAATAGGTATTCCTTTTTAAAATATGAAGATAGTATCAAAAGCCTAGATATATCAAATATATGGCTTTCTTCCTACCCACAAGGCTTGCTACCCTGTGGTTTGACATGATTTGTTTCTGACAAATCCACATTGACTGTTATTTATCACATTATTTTTAGGTGCTTACAAATTGATTGTTTGCTCCATTATCTTTCTGGGCACTGAAGTTAAGATGACTGGTCTATAATTCCCTGGCTTGTCCTTATTCCCCTTTTTATAGATAGGTACTATAGTTTCCCTTTTCCAGTCCTCTGGGATCTCTCCATTCTCCATCAATTCTCAAAGATATGGCAAATGGCTCAGAGATCTCTTCAGCCAGTGCCGTAATTATTCTAGCATGTATTTAATCAGGCCCTGCCAATGTGAAGACATCTAACTTGTCTAATTAATTCTTAACTTGTTCTTTCCCTGTTTTAGCCGCAGATCCTACCCTACTTACCTTGATGTTCTCTATGTTCATCGTCCAATCACTGCTAACTTTTTTGGTGAAAACCGAAACAAAAAAGGCATTTAACACTTTGCCCATTGTTGTGTTTTCTGTTGTTGTCTTTCCTTCCTCATTGAGTAATGGGACTACCCTGTTCTTGGTCTTCCTCTTGCTTCTAATGTCTTTGTAAAATGTTTTCTAGTTACCCTTTATGTCCCTAGCTTGTTTAATCTTGTTCTGTGTCTTGCCCTTTCTAATTTTGTCCCTAGATGCTAGTGTTATTTTTTTTTATATTCATTATTCTAATTTGACCTAGTTTCCATTTTTTGAGTTTCAAGTCATTGAAGATCTCGTGGTTAAACCAGGGTGGTCTCTTAACGCACTTCCGATCTTTCCTACGCATTAGGGTAGTTTGGTTTTGTCCCCTTAATAATGTCTCTTTAAAAAAACTGCCAACTCTCCTGAAGTTTTTTTTTCCTCTTCGACTTTCTTCCCATGGGATCTTACCTACCAGTTCTGAGTTTGCTAAAGGCTGCCTTCTTGAAGTCTATTGTCTTTAATCTGTTGTTTTCCCTCCTACCATTCCTTAGAATCCTGAACTCATCATTTCATGATCATTTTTACTCAAGCTGCCTTCCACATTCAAATTCTCAACCAGTTCCTCGCTATTTGTCAGAATACAATCTAGACCAGCCTCCTCCAGCTGCTTTCTCAACCTTCTGCATTAAAACGTGGTTTCACCCACCTCTCCATGTTCTGGACTTATCTGGGGGCTTTTGTCACCTGCCCTATTAGGATTGCCAGGTGTTCTATTTTTGACCAGAAAGTCTGGTCAAAAAGGGGACCTGGCAGTGTCCGGTCAAATGTACTGACTGAACACCAAAAGTCCAGTTACCGCAGGCAGGGGAGGGAGGCGCTAGGTCATCAACCAGCCCCTGCTCAGTAGCCCTTCTTGGAACAGCAAAATGGGGAAGGGACGGGGGCAGAGAGGCTCACCAATTTAATATGTGCCTGGTTTTGAACAGTAGAAAGTAAGCAACTGCAAGGCATGGTTATTTTTACTAGTGGACTTTTAAAAGCTCAGGCTACTATTAACATGTTAATAGTATCAGTAAAAGGCTGCAGTCGGCTTTGTACCCGCCGCCACCAGAAGCACAAGGGTTTGTTTGGAGTACTCCATGCATTCAGCCAACGGTTCAAGCCAGAGCAATTTTTTTCATACATTTTGATCTACTAGAGGAGCCTGTGTAGCGCATTAAAATGCTTGGAATGTTGCTTTATTTCCTGTCATTTGCTGATTTAATTGAAATAATTAATAATGGGCCTTTTGTCCTATTTGTTGGGGTGAGTGCAGTGTTGTTGCTTTAAAAAAACACTTTTGCAATTCAAAGAAATTAGACTTTGGAGTTGGCAGTTTTCCACCACTGGTGTCAAGGGGTAATGTCTGATAGAGGCTTCCTAATAGTGAACTGTCAGCTTCTCCTTTCTGTTATTAACTTTATTTTCTGCTAGTATTGTTGGCCTTTATTTTTCTTTCTCGCTCTCTTTCTCCTGGCTCGAATTCCCTATCCTTTGCATAAACCGCACTCAGATGCTAAACATAAAGAGACCAAAGGAAGAGGCAGTCTCTAAAACAAGAGTAAATGCAAAATAAAAGAAAAGCGTGTTACAGATTAGTGTCGATATATCAGTGAGCAGACAGCTCATGAAGGCTTCGTGGCAGCCAACACAAAAAGCATCGGAAGATTTGTAGTGATTGCTTATTGACGATTAGCTCGGATCCCATAGCAGTGATGTGAAAGGGAAAGTGGGAGTAGGATTTGCTGTACCAAATCAGATTGTTGGTCCAGCAGATTTGGTGTCCTATCTCTGGAAGTTACAAAAACCCGATACTTTGTAGGAAGTTGGAAAAAAAACAACAACACCCCACTCATAATACACTTACCCACTTGTTTACTAGTGCATGTGGAAGGGGGAACAAGAACAAACATCCAAGTGATCAGTTTACATCCTGAAGCATCTCCATGACATTATTATTGTAGCTGGCATGGCTACAAAAGTTAATAGGCATTGTATCTCCTCAGTTAAAAATGGAAAAGTCCTTAATGCCTATGCTCTTTACTCTCTTTTTAAAAAGTTATTACAAATGCATTAAGTAGATATGAGTTTGAGCCACAAAGCACAGGCCCAGATCTGAGCTTCTCTGAAATGTTCAGAGACTGTGTTGAGACGCTTTTTTTTATAGATGCTGAAGCTGTTTGTATTATAATGCACCACATTGTTCCTGTAATTTAAATTCAGTTAATGAAGGAGAGTCATGTACTTGTACAACTGTAACACATGGAACTACTTTAGTTAAAGGTGTATATACTGTACAACTGTACTGTACTTAAGGGAGTATATATTATATAGTACTATTGGAACCACTTCTGTTGGTGATAGAGAGACAAGCTTTCAAGCCACACAGAGCTCGAAAACTTGTGTCTCTGACCAACAGAAGTTGGTCCAATAAAAGATATTACGTCACGGCCACTGGTCTCTCTAATATCTTGGGACCAGCCTACTACACTACATATAGTACTACTTTTAGATACATAGGCACAATTCCCATTGCAAAATTCTGCTTTGGTAAATCAGCTACCATTAGCTTTAATGGGAGTCACACCTGTCTAGGCAGAATTGATTTTATTGTAATAAATCCCCTGCAGTCTATGCCAGCAATGACTATTGCCCCACAGTTCAAAAGGTCGCCTCCTTATTAAAATATTATGTTAATGTCAATAAGACGTGGATTGACGCCTCAGCGGTGGTGTTTATTGTGTTAATCATCTGCACACAGAGTAGGGCCCACTGAGAATGGAGGTGTAAACATCTCAGTAGGAAGACCTGCAAGGATCCTATGAACTCATAACATGTCCCAAAGAGCTAGCACAAAATCAATGCCAAGGTCACAATGCCAAGTCTCTGTGATGCATTTATTTTTGTTTATTAAAAGCAAAAGTATTATGAACCAAAAAAAGTAGTAGTTTTAAGTCTACATAAGTTTTGGGCAGACAGAGTCAAGGGTTCTCCACCCACCTTGAACTCATAGTTTGTTGTGCCTGATGTCTGGTGTGGGCAATAATGAGGCTCCAGGGAGTGATTTTGGAATGTAGTGATGAGCTTTAAGGTCCCAAACTTGCAAGCATTTATACATGTGTAATGTTATGCTCCTAAGTGCCACTCATATTAGTAAAATTAAATACACATATAAGGTTTTGAGGGACCTGGGCTGAAATTCTGAATTAATATGCTGTTGATACAAGTCATCAGAATCTATTTTTGACACCTTCTTTTGTGTTTTTATTATACATACAAAATATACTTATATCTTCTATTTGCTACATATTAGTTTTTGATAGTGAGAATTAGCTCGCTAAGAAAATTATGTTTGGTACAATTTCCTTCTTAGCTAAATTCTTTCCTCTGTTTCTTCTACTGTGTGCAAGACTATTGAATCAAGAGTTTGATGTCTGGAATGTTTCAGGTTTATTAACTTCAACAGAACTAGTGTAATTGTGGCTTGAAAATCCCATAGTTTAAAACATAAAAACCCAAACAAACCCACAGTCGAGATCAATATACATTTCTATGAGTATTTTTAATCAAAGTTTTAAGTACAAAAAAGAAAATGTGCACAACACGTTACGAATAACACAATCACTTTTCCAGGTCTGAGGAACCCTGGAGAGAACACCATGTGAATTATATAAATTCAAGGAAAGCTTACATCAAGCGGCACTGAAACAATCTGAGATACACAGATGGAGAACACCTTGCTCTGTATAGCAGTTACAAGAATGAGCCATTCTTGCCAAAGCAATACAATATTGTACGTAGGTCTGTTTACCTTCCTTCTGCCTCCTTCCTCCTATCTGCTTGCTGTACCAGTGTGTAAGAGCAGAAGATGCAGAAGCATGATAATATGCAAGGTTGCTATGTTGTTTTTAGAGTTCAGCACTCACAAAGAACTACCTAGTGAACTATTTTGATCCTTTTAAAGTTCCCTACAAAGACTAGGACAGAGGTGGCCACATTTTATTTGATACATGAGCTGCACAGCTCTCACAGATAGTTGCTCTGACTTGAAACTGTTCTAATGGTGCTGCTGCCTCCTCTCTACATACGTGGCTGCATTCAGCCATTGCCTGTTTGCTTCCCTGCCCCAGTGTAACTCTTCCAGAGCTTTCCATACTTTGGGGGGTAAACACTATTATTTCATCATTAGGCAGGGCCTGACAGCTGCCTGTGCTACTTCTTGGCATGTGATAACAGCCAGTGATAGGGCAATCTGTCAGCTATGGTACGGGTTGCATTGTTCAAATGACCATTTTCAGTACTGATGCTGATGACCGGTCTGTGTTGCCTTCCTGCTTATTGCTTCCTGCTCCTTGTTTCTGTTTGTTTCCTGGTTCCCGCTCCCTGAATTCAGTGTTCCATTTCCTGTTCTGTGTGTGGGAGTGTGCGCGCATGTGTGTATGT
Organism: Trachemys scripta elegans; assembly: GCF_013100865.1. Lineage (NCBI taxonomy): Eukaryota > Metazoa > Chordata > Testudines > Emydidae > Trachemys > Trachemys scripta. Next base: position 20,476,969 of record NC_048304.1, read on the forward strand.
ACACATAGCGTTGCGTGTGTGCAGTTACGCTGAGCCTGCTGCTACATACCTGCCATTTGGACTGTTGCTGACTTAACTGGTTTAGGGTTTGACCACCTACCTGTGTGTCTTGCTTTGATTTCCTGGTGTTTGGGGCTACTGTTTGGGGTGCATCAGAATGCAACACAGCTGCCTTGTCTTTGCTACTTTTTGGCAAAGCTGATGGTAGGACAACCTGTCAACTACTGTATGGACTGGATTGTTCTTGTGAATATTTTCAGTACTGCCCTGGGCCCATGATAGAAAGTACTGGAGAGCTGTATTCTCTCCAGTGAGAGAGCAGGGAGAGCAACCCCTGGACTAGGCCAACAGATTTCTTTTCCCATTTCAATAGGTGCATCCTCTTTGGCAGATCCTCTTGTTAGTTCTGTAGGGCCTTGTTTGTTCTAGTTACAGGAAATACATTGCAGTTATTTCTGAGAAGTATTGATAGTGTCATGCAGTCTCACAATAATCTTCTGAGCCATCACAGTATATGAAAAAGTTCCCCATACCCAAGATAACCATCCCTTTATACAGTCTTAATTCCATTGCAAATAGTGAACACTCTTCTCACTCAAATCTGTGGGGTTCATTTGTACTTTGGATGTTCAATTTCAGGCAGGCTACATGCTTTATAGCACTGCAGAGGGTGCTGGTACTATCGTTTGGCTAGACACTATAGTTCTGCATAATTCGCAGTTTTGTTCCCCATTCTTTGACTTTCTTAGGCTAGTTAATCAGAGATCTCATGAGCAGCTGGTAGTAATAGCAACAAAAAGTCAACTTGCTCTTAGGCTGACCATATCTGGCTTCCATTCTGTACTTTCAAACTGTAGGCTGACCTGTCTCTCACACATGTGGGTATCTGCTTACCCTGAACGATTGCAAAGCAGAAGCCATCAGACATTAGTTAGCCTGACAGTCAAAATGCAATGTGTAGTATTTCTAAGTAATGGATTTTAGAATAGGAAGTAGACTCAGCTCTACAGCCACCATCCAATAGGATGAAAGGGAGGGAGGGGAAAAAGAAACTACTTGTGTTTTTTCACATTTGTCCTCACTTGTTCCCCACTCCTTACACATTATTGTATGTGAGCAGATTCACTTTTGGAAACATTTGGCTACACAATGGAGAACGCACCTGAATGCAAAAAAAAAAATTGTTAGCCTGATTGTTTTTATTACAATGGATCCCAAGGGAAGTGATAGAGATTATAGAAGAACCCTTGTTTCAAATCTCCCATCAAATATTGATAGCTAGAAACACTTGGGAATGACATTAATGAATATTTTTCATGATGAGACAGATCACTGGTTATAAGAAATGGCTGCAATAGATTCAGTAACATAGTAGCTTGACCATTAGTGACATAAATGTGTTGGTCCCACTCTGGTTTCCAGTGGGCATTTGCATATACCACAAAGTCACCACCGTCTGGCACAAATGGATGAATATGCTCGGGAATCACCCAGTTGAAAGTTGGCATTAAGGTGCATTGCAAAGCTGTATGTATAAGCTTGTGATGGAGTGTTCATGCCACACGTCACCTGGGAGAGTTAAGGTGGCTGGGAAGGGGCTAATTAACCTAGTAGACTGCACCTGGGGGAGAATTAGGCTGGCCAGGCAATCCCTATTAGAGGATGAATTTCAGCTGAGCAGGTATAGGCTGGTCTGATACAAAGCCAGCAAGCTGAGAACAGAATGGGTTGTAGGAGGAGTAGTCTACAGTCACTTCCTGGGAGGAGGAAAGTGTGTTTGGATTATAGATTGGCAAGAAACTGAAAGGGGTGAAATAGCAGAGGGAGCTCTACTGATAACCGGGGGGGTAGAGCGAGGGAAGAAAAGTAGGAAGAAGAGCAGGGAAATAGCAATGAGGTCTGGGGTAAGTGGACCATAGTTGCTGAACAGAGACCCTGTGCTGGAATCTGGAGTAATGGGCAGGCCTGGGTCCCCTACCTGCTCACTGAGGAAAGTAGCATTGTCTTGAATTAAAGGATGGCTTGGGATGGCAACTGGACAGTTGATCTGGAGAGACTTTGGTATTCTGGAAGGGGAAACATATAGTGACCTGGGCCAAGTCATGCAGAGGGGATATGCTGAGTCCCAGAGGGTAGGAGGGGCCACGGTGAGAGCAAACCATGGGGCATCAGATGTGGATGGAGCTAATCACCTGAATGGCCCGGAGGAGGCACCCTAGCAGTGAGTGAACCCCATTACAAAGCTACACATACAAGATTAGGCACGTTGAAACTCTGTAAGCGTGGCATTTGTATCCCCTTGAAAGGGTAGCACAAAGCCCTCTGAGCTGGTGATTCCCCACTTCCTGCAGTAGTCCTGCACAGAGTGGGTAGGCAGGCTGAGTGGATGCTGCATGATGGGCTCCTACTGATGCCAAATAAACTGGCACAGAGGAGTGTATTGGTGGCAAATCAGAAGAAGGGCTTGACTGGACTATGTGGATTCAGCAGCCCTCACGCTGAAAAGAACAAAGGCACTGGTCACTATCCTAGCCCATAACCTGCAATGGTCACTGCAAGGGGGTTCCTATCTCCCTTTCCCACAAAAAGGGTGAGTTTCACCCCTGGAAAGTAAAACAGTTGGGGGGGGGGAACCTTCTAGTCCTGTGATTTACACCCTGTGCAATGCCCTTTAGCTCAATGGTATAGCACTTGGGTAAATGAGACCAGAATATGACCCTCAGCAGATAAGATGCACACACAATGGTAAATATAAATGTATTTGTTATAAAGAGTGCCCTTGAACACATTCTTTCACCCCAGGCTTTACTTTATTGAAATTCTTCCTAACAGGCCCTTTGAGAATGGACTGTAAAGTCATCTAAACACATCCTTATTTTGAATGGTCTTTAAAAGATGACTAGCTAATCCTTGTAGTAAGTCTATTTCTGGACACAGGAATGAAAACAATATCACTTGATTGCTAGTCTTCTAACTTAATGAGCTGACATTTTAAAGAAAGCCACTTTAGTGGTGCATAGTGTTTTATTACATTAATTAAATGTCTGATCAGAGATGCCAAATTCTTGGTTACTGCTTTAGGTAGCAACAAATGGATAATAGAGGCTTTTTTCCTCCTGACATTATAGGAAAAAGAAAACACAGCGTTTGTGCCCTTGAAGAGAAAACAAATTTTGGGGATGGGGTGGGGTCAAAGTATATGATCAGATGGGAGCCTCTATCCATATCATGTGTCCCATGAACAATTCTAGTTGTTAACTGTGAAGTGGAGATGACAAGTTCTATGCTAGTTTCAATGTGAACAGGACACACTTCTAGGCTGGGAATCTGCAAAGGTGCCCAAGGAAATTAGGCTCTGATGTGCCACTTCATTTCTATGGGAACTGAGTGCCTGGTTCCTTTGAAAATCCAAATAAAGGAATCCCCAAGGTACCATGTATATTTACTTAAAAGCATAGAAATCTAAAACAACTAACTACTGAAATAACCATGTGGCGTTTCCTTTCCCACAGGATCGCTTTAAAACTGGAACAAGCCTATAGTTAAGTAACAATATCCAAGGGCAGTTAGATCCACTTGTGTGTGAGGCAATATACTGTATGAACCTGATTTTGAAAGGAACTTCTATTCAGCTCCCCATTTTGTGCCTGCAAATTCGAAGGTATCACCAAAGTTATTTGCAACCAAACAGTTTGACATCTAAGTGATTACACTTGCACTTACAAAACTGCAGGCACAAAATGGAAAGTTGCTTTTAACAGGGCCATTGTAGGAGCAATAATGGGTTTGGGAATATTTGATCAGACCAGCCAGCTACCAGACTGACCATCCTTTGAACTCACAGCCAAACATAAGATGATGTCATGTTGGCCTGAGACAATATATAGAACATGCATAGATTGAGGGGGTAAGGTGGAGGGAGGAGAGAGAGGTTGTTTATATAAACACACACTGGGTCAATTCAAGTTGATGTCCAATCCAGAATTTCCCCCAAGCTGTGAATGGCTGGAAGAATATTCCAAGAAATTTCTGCTGGTCTTCTCTTTGTAAATAATCTGAAATGTGTCCTTTTGCTGTACTGATATGCATCAGACCCTTCCTTTTATGTAGAGTCTGATGCATAACAAACAATGGTAATAAAAAAGTAGCTCTGGCATTCTGGGATCCCTGGTCTTCAGATACTGGTCACCCAACTGCATTAATTGAACATGCTGCTAGTTTATCTCTTTCTCATCAGACACTTCATAACCCAGACCCACCACTTTCTTTTCATGGCTGTTGGGCTATCTGAGATTCCTTCATGTTACAGTGACTAAGTGGCACGCAGATCAAACCCCATCTCCTCTTCCTGTAGGCATAGTCAACGATGGGCAAAAGCAGCATATATGAAGTTGTGTGCCCCTACACCAGTGATTCTCAAACTTTTGTACTGGTGATCCCTTTCAGATAGCAAGCCTCTGAGTGTGACCCCCCCCCCTTGTAAATTAAAAACACTTTTTAATATATTTAACACCATTATAAATGCTGGAGGCAAAGCGGGGTTTGGGTGGAGGCTGACAGCTTGTGACCCGCCCTGCATAATAATCTCACAACCCCCTAAAGGGTCCTGACCCCCAGTTTGAGAACCCCTGCTCTACATAAACCAAAAAAAAGGATATCTTTGAATAAAGTTCTGATTTATGCTTTACTTATCAATGGAACGTACTCCTTACCCTCTCAGTTTGGTCATGAGTTTCCTGTCACTCGGGCAGAGACCGGTAGGAGATCATTCCCTTCCCCCCACGGTACTCTGAGGAACTCACATTTCCACAGACTAGCTTCTTACTAACTGTGGAATAGACTAAAATAATTCTATGGGGACTCCTGCTGCAGAACAGCAGGACTTTATTTAGAGTGGAGATGCTACCACCCCTACTCCTCATGCTAAATAAACTTCAAGCACAACTGGAAGGTAACTTCACTTGACTATTACAACACACAAAGGGGGCAAGAGTAACAGCAGAGTGAAAATGGTAGTGACAATTAAATAATGAGCATGGCCTCAAGGGCATTGATCAGAATAACAAGGTAGCTGCCCTGTCAGTCATCAACACCTTGCTTAATCCTCAAATTGGTACAGCCTACTGCCCCTTCACACCTCTACCTATTGTAGCATCACAAACTCAAATAAGGGCCAGTTTCCATCACCTTCTCCTATAGGTCTGGAGCTGTAGCTTGACGCTACTCTACTGGCACAAGACCCTTTAGCAGCAGTCAATCTGAAACCTGTTGTGTGACAGTACTAATAGCAGTGTTACAACAGCAAAGAGAAGACCTTTGATAGAACAGATGAGTCAGCAGTGATTTTGCATTAGGCATTGACTGACAACTCCCATCTATAGAGGCCCTCACCAGATAAAGTTCCAGTGTTAGTCTCTGTGCAGCAATGTGATATTTTCACTCTAGAAAGCAGCATGTCTTATATTGATCTAACTGCAGTTTGCTTGATAAATAAAAATAGCTCTTTTCAAACAAATCAAGTGTCATTTGACATGCTGACTGTTTAATATTTTGCCACCTGCAAAGCTGAATTTTTTTGGCCCATTAATGGCCACTTTAATAAAGAAAATGACATCTGAGTAATGAATGCACTATGCAAGTGGTTTATGGGTATCGATACCAGATTAATTCCTGAAGAGTGGAAACACATAAACCATAGCTTCTGCTTCTCCCATGACAGTGAATTTCTGGGAGCTGTGAAAATGGCTTCAAGCTAAGAACTGTGATTTGTAACCTACATGTGATGTGTTGGTTAATTTCATATAAGACAGTGTGCATTTATGGAAGAAAAGTCATGTCCAAGGATTCCTGGTTTAAACACATAATGTGGGACAGGAGGGTAAGTCCACTCTTGTTCCCTTAGCTAGGAACGTGTTGCATGGTAATATATGAACTAGCTACACCTTTCTCCACAGTGTTATTAAAGTATAAAGTTCATGACTTTAACTTCTGAAGAAGAAATTATTTGCATCCAGTTCGAAGAATGTCTGCTACTTGTTTTCCCAAATACGCCTTCCAGGGTTTCACCAGACTGTTCATATTCACGAGGAGTTTGCTGGTCCTTGAGTCCTCCTGACCTGCTATCAGGTAGTCTGTTCCTGGTTAAAAAAATAATTACTTAAATAAATAAAACAGGAGTATATACTTAATATCTGCACTCCCCAGGGAGTCAGGATCTTGCACCATAGCTAGCTTCAGCCTGTTTTTAAAATGATTATTCCAGGTTGTGCGCATACAGTTTTATGTGCATTCATTTTCTGTGCACTAATTCCTCTGTACACCAGCAATACATTCTAACATGCATGTGCACATATTAGGGTTTGTGTGTGAAGGTTCTATTTGTCCCAAGGAGTTTAACTCTTTCAAAATCTAACACTTGCACCAGCAAGTGATTGGGCTTGATTCTGAACTCCCTGACAGTTTTTTTGTTGTGGTGGTGTTTGGGGTTTGTTTTTATTTTTACACCAATTTAACTCCATAGGTTTCAGTGGAACTACTCCTTGTTTGCACAGGTATAAGTGACAGCAGAATCAGGTCTTGCCGGGTGTAGGCTGGTTTTGAATGTGAGAATTCTAAAGCATCCCTGTTAGATTATCATCTGCACACGCAACTGCTAGTGCACAGAAAATGTGTGCGCAGATATTAGTTCATGCACAATTGTACACCTTCAAGGAAAGGCCAGATTGAGGTGCCACTGAAAATCAGGATGTTTTGCATTAAACACAGGTGGGTTTTTTTCGTGTATTATTTCCGGTATGATACGTAAAATTCCCTTACTGTTCAGAGGCCTTTGTAACAGCTAAGCACCTTGGGGCAGGTTATGGAGGGAGCTGTCCCCCTCTGAAGTTTTCTTGATTTTGTTGGTTTAATAGCACAAAACACAAGCAGAAGGTGCAAATTCTTTAAAATACAACGAAGAAACATCCCCCAACTGAAAAGGATGGCTAGATTTTGGCTGGCAATTTAGTCTTATTTTCAGCAACGTGTGAGTGTTCCTATCCATATGTCTGGTGTGTGTGCATTTCTTATTGAGTATCCGTTGTCTGCTGTGTCTTGTTTCTCTTTTGTATTTGTGCCTTATTTCATATGGCTGTTGTATGGTATCTGGTTGTTTGTGTATTTGTGTCATGTGTATGTGATTGCTTGATTTTTAATTGAAATGAAGCTTGGACATCCAACCTGGGGAGCTTGGGGCGGTGGGAGATTGGCAGCCTTTCTACATCCATCCTGTTAATATCCAAAGTTTAATTCTTCGGGTTCAGTGTGTGGAACAAAACTTCTGGATGATAGACAAAGGGGAGTGCGGGGGGAAAGGTACAGATCTTGCCCTCCCTCCCCTATCATAGCTGAAACCTGCAGCAACAGAAAGACCACATTGTCAGTCAGTATTTTCTGGTGAGGAACAAAGTAAACACCATTATTAAAGCGCCTGAGCTGAGGCAGCGTTTCGATTGGCTGGTGAGCAGTCTAAAGGGCTAGATTAATCTGTGTGCGCCACACAGATTAGCTGAAATGGCTGTTTGACATGACAACTGCCAGCTCTGTATTCTTCTGGTACAACAATGCACATTCTCCTCACACAATAAGGATCTTTAACAGCAGCTCAGACAACTCCAGGAAATGTAACCACCACATCCCCATAGGATTAGAGGCATAACCACAGAGGTGAGACACTCTACTGTGATCAGTTCATTAGCAAGACACAGATACTGCTAATGATTTATTACTCAAGCAGACAAACCCCACTCTTATACTATAAAATTTATTAAAAACACAGGGCCGAATCTCCTAACACCCCCAAGTATGTGTAGTGGTGAAAGGGGATTCTGAGGGATTATACATTCTCTATGTACCCTACTCAGCAGCCCTGCAATTTCAGAAGAGGCTGCTGTTGCAACCCCGCTCCCTAAGAAAGACTGAGGCTGATGGCTATGGGAGTCACTGGCCTTGTCTCACTCCTCCCTTCCCCCAAATCCTGCTGTGCAACCCCTTGCACAGTGAAAGCTCACCCATTTCGTTGCAGGCAGAGCCCTCCACAGCCCTGGAAGGGGAAAGAGAGGACCGTATTTACCCCCAAATTATACTTCTTCAGTCTTTAAAAATCCTGAGGTTTCCTATGCTTTTTAAAAAAAATGCTAGTTCATGTGCAAAGCAGAGAGCAGCTCAATAGTTTATTCTGGCTAGGAGTTACTAATATGGAAAGCAGGGGGGGTCCTTCTTTAGTCTCCATATAGCAAATCCATTCGGTAGCTCCATAAGTAAAGTTTTATGATTAAACTCTAAAGGCCATGAGATTAAATATGGACTTCCTGTCGTCAGCCAGGGAAGAACATACAATACAATGCTGCAGAGACGACTGGGCAGGAAGCCAGACCACCCTGCACAGCAGAAAGCCCTGCTGACGACAGTAGCAGTTTGGACTGGCATTGGTGGCTGCTGCTTACCCCTTACTCCAGCTTTTTTGCCACCCCAAGCGGCGAAGCGGGAAAAGAAAATACAAAAAATCCGCGATCAACGGCAGCTCTACCACACCGCTTTATTCTTCGGCGGCAATTCGGCAGCGGGCCTTCCCTCGGAGAGGGACTGAGGGACCTGCCGCCGAATTGCCGCCGAAGACCCGGACATGCCGCCCCTTTCCATTGGCCGCCCCAAGCACCTTCCTTCCTTCGCTGGGGCCTGGAACCGGCCCTGCGAATAAAAGCAGGGATCTCAACAGGAGTGAGCATGTACAGTGAAATTCTCAGTGGGTAGAAAACGGCATAGAAACCTGACGTCAATAGAACTATGCTGATTTACACCACTTGTGAATCTAGTGCATCATTTTGTGACGAGAATCTAGTTTGTATGGTGAAGAACTGGCTAGTGTGCAGGTGCACCACTGCAGGGGCACTGGCTAGCGTCAGAACTGCACAATAGTGTTTCATGGGCCCCATACTCCTAACAGCTAAAGAGAGACAAGGGGGCAGGACTTCTTATGCCCTCTCCCCTCCTTGAGCTCCTGTGAAGGGTCAACCACAGTCTAACCCTATATTAAACACATACTTCACCCACCCTGACCTACAGCTCCAACTACTGGGCGGGGAGCCCAGCAGCTGTTTAGTGGTCCACAGCTATACCATAAAAGACTGTAGGACAGGAAGTGTAAGAGAATACCATAACCATTTGCACCACAGTCAGCAAAATGTATTTGACCAAGTTTGAGTTACATTGCTGAAGTACAGCTCTCAGAGACCATATATTGCATCCCTGCAAATTCAAACCCAAGTCCTCACCTGGTGGTACAGATGATGCAAGACCCAAATCATTTTTGAGAGGGCACAAATCATTTTGGGTTGGCTGGAAGAATTCACACTGGATTTGACTGGACTCAGCCAATCCCAGAACAATTGGCTCTTTTGTATGTGGCTGATTTCAGATGAGAACTTGCCTTAGAGGTCAGGGTAAGCCTTAGATTTCAGACCAAATACAAGGAATTCTTTCACTCAGTGCGGAAGTGTGTTTAATCTATTCAGAGGAAAAAACATAGGGTAACTTATCTAACAAGTTTTTGTTTTAGAATGTGGATAAGTCCCCACTCTCTGTGGTGTAAGGCACAATAGTGAAACATGATCCTTGGGGATGCTGTTTAGTTCATCCTAAAGAAAACCAAGTTACCTGTCTCATTCAGGGCCTGATCCCAAGTGGTGCTGAACACCTGCAGCCTTTACTGAAGTGAATGGGAGCTGTGGGTGCTCATCACCTCTCAGGATCAAGCCCTTGCTGCCTACTTGGATGAAAAAAAGAAAGCCGGGTCCAAAAGGTATTTCCAGACTCCAATTAGCACAGTTAAAGGCACTTACATGGGCTCTATAGCTCATCTCCCCATAATTATCCACATGGGATTTCAACTGGGGTAATACACGTATTTCTGTCTCCTGTCCACTAAATTGCTTGATGGGAAAGAAGGCAGTAGTGAGGGCTCTGCTGAAAAATCCATCCCTTCAGCTACTAATAACGTTGCTTAGCACCTATCTGGCATAGGCACCAACTCTGTGGGCGCTTAGGGGCTCAAGCACCCCCCCAAAAAATAGTGGGTGCTCAGCACCCACCAGCCACTGATCAGCTGTTTGGTGGGAAGTGCTTGGGGGAAGGTGGAGAGCAGCGAGTGGTGGGTGGGCAGGGGACTTTGGGGGAAAGGGGTGGAGCAGGGGCGGGAAGAGTCAGAGCAAGGGCGGGGCCTCGGGAGGGAGCAGAGCAGGGGTGGGATGAGGCGGGGCAAGGGCTGGGCCTCAGGGGAGGAGGTGGAGTGGGGGCGTGAAGAGGCAGAGCGAGGGCTGGGTCTCGGGGGAAGGGGCGGAGTGGGGGCTGGGCCTCTGGGCATAGTAGGGGTGGAGCACCCACTGGGAAAAATAAAAATCAGTGCCAAAGTGCTTTTCAACTTCAAGTGGCATTGGAGAGATTAAGTTGTGCAGTGCTGCTCCAGGAGCAGGCTAGGAATCACCCTGTGCCTCCAAGTCATCATTTGGTTCCTATTGCCCCCTTGTCCTGCAGGGAAGTAATATGTACCAGCCCTTTTGCTGGCACAGGTTATTTCCCCTTCTGTGCCGTCTTGGTATTCAGAGGTATGGGGTGGTTCTACTCCCTCCCTGCCTACTGAGGGGGAGGGGAATAGCTGCTAGCAGCGGCTGCTCTCCCCACATCATAAGCTCTGGTGGTGTGACTAGTTCATACAAGCCCCTCCCCTGTGCAGGTGCACAGAAGGCTCACAGTTGTGCCCTAACTAATTAATCCTCAAAGTCCCCTGTGAAACAGATAAGTTCTGATAAACATTAGCTCCACTTGACACGTGAAGAAATTGTGGCAGAGGGTTTCTCATGCCCACAGAGGGAGTCATTGTGAGATGGGATTCAAGGAGTTCCTGGACCAAAGTCTGTGTGTAAACCACTAGACAACACCTCCCTCTCTACCCCTCTCTCTCTTTTTCTGTATATTCACAAGCGTAAATCTAATGTAGTAATTAACTGAAATGTCAGATCTGGATTTATTTACATTCTAGGGCTGCATTATTGTTATCAGTGAGATTGCATTTCATTTTCTCTGTGCATACTGTATATGATGCAAGGCATGGATGCAATGGCAGTTTTGCCCTAGATTCTACGGCACTCTGATAGGAATTCTGCGGTGGCTACAGAGAAATGTTTAAAAGGGATGTTTTTACTGAATTAAATCTAAAGACGAATAATCTAATCAGCACCAAAGCTCCTGTCTCATTTATTGTGACATTAAATTCATTTATTGTATGTTAGCCCCATATATTGAGTTTCCCACATGCTGCAAATTGTGAGCTTTAAGTTTCAAAGTACCAATACATTAAGATGCATGGGGCAGGTCACACCTCACAGCTATTGTTTCAGGCTGTCTTCAAACTCAGAAAGGCATCACTGAACCAGTTTGAAGCTGCCAGACCTGCTGGCAGGACTAACTGCTGCCCAGCCCTGCACTTCCCAGCTCTGGGAAACAGATTATGCCTGGTCACAGTGCAGATGCTTGGGCAGCGAAGGGAGAATGGGTCTCTGTGCCCACTCCCCTGTAGCACATGGGGAGGCATAGTTCATCCCTAACTGTTTGAATAAAGGATTTCTCGATTCTGTTTCTCTCTTTAATACTCCAATAAGAATACCAGGTTTAACCTGCTAATCCGTTCATTCGCTTTATGTTAACTGGACCAGCTTTTCCTCAATGGATTATTCCAGCAGTATGGTCAACTAGTGTGGGTCTCACATAGATTCCAATGCAATTTCACTAGCTTCAATAGAGTTACTCCTGATTTACGTTAGTGAAAGTGAGATAAGAATTGGGAACATTAATACCTTAACGACCCACATTGCCTTTTTCCCACAGAATTCATGCCATAAGCATTTAATACTTACCAGGATTGAGAATGGGACATGTACATCCCCTGTTGGTCCAGGACTCCGGATAGATACTTCTGTTACTCCGGGCAATTTTCACTTTGCCTGATTTCAGGACCTTCTTTACCTTCACTACAACTTCCGCATGGGTTCCTTTGTCATGAGCCGATAGGATTCTTGCTTTTATCACTGCCAGAAAACACACACAGGGACACAGACCAATAGAATCATAGAATATCAGGGTTGGGAGGGACCTCAGGAGGTCATCTAGTCCAACCCCCTGCTCAAAGCAGGACCAATCCCCAACTAAATCATCCCAGCCAGGACTTTGTCAAGCCTGACCTTAAAAACCTCTAAGGAAGGAAATTCCACAACGTCCCTAGGTGACCTATTCCAGTGCTTCACCACCCTCCTAGTGAAAAAGTTTTTCCTAATATCCAACCTAAGCCTCCCCCACTGCAACTTGAGATCATTACTCCTTGTTCTGTCATCTGGTACCACTGAGAACAGTCTAGATCCATCCTCTTTGGAACCCCCTTTCAGGTAGTTGAAAGCAGCTATCAAATCCCCCCTCATTTTTCTCTTCTGCAGACTAAACAATCCCAGTTCCCTCAGCCTCTCCTTATAAGTCATGTGCTCCAGCCCCCTAATCATTTTTGTTGCCCGCCACAGGACTCTTTCCAATTTTTCCACATCCTTCTTGTAGTGTGGGGCCCAAAACTGGACACAGTACTCCAGATGAGGCCTCACCAATGTCGAATAGAGGGGAATGATCACGTCCCTTGATCTGCTGGCAATGCCCCTACTTATACAGCCCAAAATGCCGTTAGCCATCTTGGCAGCAAGGGCACACTGTCAACTCATATCCAGCTTCTCGTCCACTGTAACCCCTTCGTCCTTTTCTGCAGAACTGCTGCCTAGCCATTCGGTCCCTAGACTGTAGCAGTGCATAGGATTCTTCCATCCTAAGTGCAGGACTCTGCACTTGTTCTTGTTGAACCTCATCAGATTTTTTTGGGCCCAATCCTCTAATTTGTCTAGGTCCCTCTGTATCCGATCCCTACCCTCCAGCGTATCTACCACTCCTCCCAGTTTAGTGTCATCCTTAAACTTGCTGAAGGTGCAGTCCACGACATCCTCCAGATCATTAATGAAGATATTGAACAAAACCAGCCCCAGGACTGGCCCTTGGGGCACTCCGCTTGATACCGACTGCCAATTAGACATGGAGCCATTGATCACTATCTGTTGAGCCCGACAATCTAGCCAGCTTTCTATCCACCTTATAGTCCATTCATCCAGCCCATACTTCTTTAACTTGCCGGCAAGAATACTGTGGGAGACCGTATCAAAAGCTTTGCTAAAGTCAAGGAATAACACATCCACTGCTTTCCCCTCATCCACAGAGCCAGGTATCCCGTCATAGAAGGCAATTAGGTTAGTCAGGCATGACGTGCCCTTGGTGAATCCATGCTGACTGTTCCTCATCACTTTCCTCTCCTCTAAGTGCTTCAGAATTGATTCCTTGAGGACCAGCTCCATGATTTTTCCAGGGACTCAAGTGAGGCTGACTGGCCTGTAGTTCTCCAGATCCTCCTCCTTCCCTTTTTTAAAGATGGGCACCACATTAGCCTTTTTCCAATCATCCGGGACCTCCCCCGATCGCCATGAGTTTTCAAAGATAGTGGCCAACGGCTCTGCAATCACATCCGCCAACTCCTTTAGCACCTTCGGATGCAGCGCATCCGGCCCCATGGACTTGTGCTCATCCAGCTTTTCTAAATAGTCCTGAATTACTTCTTTCTCCACAGTGGGCTGGTCACCTCCTCCCCATGCTATGCTTTGAAATAATTAATTTCAAAGTAAGCAGTGGTATTTTCCTTATACTGCTAGAGGGTAGAATGTTAGGGACTATTGGATGAGGCACAAAGAATCATGACAGGATACTGGCACTTGGACAGGGACACATGAGCATTCTGGTTCAATCACTGCTCCCATTTAAATGAATCTGGGGAAGGAATGCTGGATTTTTTCAATTTAGACAGTTAACTAATCCCTTCCCAATTTTATCAGCTCATCTCCAATGGGTTGCTGCCAACAGCTTGAAAGTCTTAGGAAACCACTAGGGTATGATAGGGTGATGCGGTGTCTGCCCCACACAGGAGTGGAAGGGGTTAGTGGAGGCTTCATGGTCCTACCATGCCCTGCCTCAGAGTGGAGCAGTGGAGGTGAGTCCTCCAAGCAGCCTAGAGCAGCTGCTTGGGGTGCAGCCAATCAGAGAAGAGCTTCAGGGAGCAACCAATCTGGGTCCAACAAGGCCATATAAGAGGAGCTACAAGGTAGAATAGGTTAATCGTTGCTGGGAGCTCAAGGAGTGAGGACTGTGTCCCTAGCAGTCTGAGGGAACTGTAGCACCCTGGACAGAGCTGGCAGGGACTGGAGGAGCAAGAGGGAGCTCCTGGCTGGCTGCTGGGACTGAGGAGCCCTGAGGTGAGAGCGAAGGAGATATTGGGGCTGTGGGGAAGTGGCCCAGGGAAACGTAGCAGCATTGGGAGAAGTTAAAGAGTCACAGCAGGAGGTTGCTATCTACAGGGTCCCTGGGTCAGGACCAGGAGCAGTGGGAGGGCCTGGGTTTCCCCCATCAGCCACTGGGGAAGTGGCCTAAATATTGATACACCCCAGAAGGGGGAAACACTGATGGTGACCCAGTCGAAGGGCCAAGTCATGAAGGGGACGCTCCAGTTCCTGGAGTGATGCAGATCTGCAGGCAGAGACAATGACAGGAGAGGTACCTCCAGAAGAGGGCACACTAACTGGCAGAGCTAATCCCCAGGATGGCCAGCAGAAGGCGCCACTGTGGTGAGTGGAACCCGTGATAATAGGAATGCCATAAAAAACAAAAACAAAGAAAGAACAGCAGCCAACAGTATGATCTTAAGCAAACTGACTCAGAGCCTTGGCAGATTTTAGTTTGGACATTGGAAGGCCTGCATTAGATTTACATAACTACAGTCCTGAGCCTTTAAAATTCCTCCTGCCCGCTGTACAAAAATTCAGTGTTAAGCAATGGAATTCCCCCTGTCGGGCAGGAAATTTCCTACTGGAGTGCAGGAATGCCACCTGACTAGAATTCTAAGATGATAATGATAAGCTGGAAAAAAGCTACTTTGATTTGTGCCCTGACAGGGTTGCCACTCCTGATTTTGCAAGATCGTCCAACTTTCAGCAGGCTAATCCCACAAATAGGCTTTGTTTGATCACAATGTGATTGTGTCGAGTCAAAACGTGGTGTTTTTTGGTGGCCGTGACCCTTCACAGAGCGATGACATAGTTGCTTATTCGCCAGGGTGATAAATAAGGTGTTGACAAACAGACACAGCAAGTTTATCCTGCAGGGCAAACTGCAAAAGGGTGGCAATCCTACTGCAAGACCTATAGAATGGGTTCTGAACCTCAGGGTGATGGGAGTATTAGGCAGGTGTCAGGGGATCCTGACCACCCTGCCCTTCCTCTATTGCTAAATGGGAGGGAGGTGCTATGTAGACAGAAGAGGAGCACCAGAGGAAAAAGGAGTCCTGGCATGGACTGCTGGTCTACAGCACATACTCAGATAGGAGTAAGCATGTGCCTGAGCTCATGAAGGCCATGTTGATTTGCTTGGCATTGAAGAAATCATTACGGGAAGTATGCTGTCCTCTGATCAACTCTTCCCAGGACTGGGAGGTATCACTAGACAAAAAAGGAAGAAATCTATGATTTCACAGGTACCAGCTACGAAAATACTGGAATGATCATACCATGAAGGCACATCAGCCACTTACCATATGCATATTTCATCTGGCAGAAATCAGTGACACTTCCGAGCACTTTCTCTTTGCACACACACTTTTCTAGTACAGGAACCGGAGACCACAAGGGGTTGGAGAAGGGCCAGAACATGAAAGAGAAAAGAAAATCAAATGATGTTCATTCATATATACTCATACACATCTATGTCTAAAAGTTGCTCCAATTATCTGAATAAACATAGATGGTTAAAGAAGATTTCAGAGTGAGCTCAGTTATTTGCAAAGCTGGTTCTTGTTAAACAATGCAAAAATGGTTCTGAAATCTGGTCTGCATTGTGAAGTAAAAAGCGGTCTGCACTGGGTCCATTACACAGTTAATAAACTGATGCTAACAAAAGATAAATCAGAATCAGATCCAGGTGTGAATAATATAATATAAATAAGGCTCTTGTTAGATGTCATAAGATAAGCAATATTAAGCTTTATCAGTACTTAGATGGAAGTCCTCTAAGGAAAATCCCTGGTGCTTCAGGACATGTTGGGGATTCAACAGGAGGCACATTTTCCTCTGAGTCAGTATAGAAACAGCGATGAACTAACTGGTGCTGTCATACGCTATGTAAAACTGAGGTCTTTTAGGCATTAAAGGTTCCACTATATTCTGTTGGACTAATTTCTCTCTTACTTTAGCTGAATACAATATACTTCTTTACTGCCTGACCTGAATTGTTCCATAGTGTGACCATGTGCTGTTCTTAAAAGCACCTACATTCCATTCCAGAGGTGACTGCACTTCAGTAATGGGTCAAATGATCTGCATTTGTAGTTCTACAAAGCGATTGAAAGCTTTCAAAGGGTGCTATGTAAATCAATGAATGATACAAATGGGAAGCGCATTTTTCATAGAGATTTTATTTAAATTATGACTTTTTCATTTCTTGACCGCAAAGCCAAAGTTGGATAGTTCAACCTGCACTGGAAAATACAGTGCAAAACCAACAATACCCAGCACAGTTCAGATCTCTCCTTGAACTCCTCCTGGAGTGTCTTGCCAAATAATCAGAACGGTGTGCCGAGAAGTCTCAGACCTATTCCTGGGATGCTCACATTTGCCTCCACATTTGAATAACTTATGATGACACCCTCATACTTTTACATCTGCAAATATGCAGGAGCAGTTTGGGTAGGATACCAGGGGAAATGGTGCAGGGAATAGTTCTACAAAGATGCAAAGGATCAGACTGGACAGCTATATGTGGGTCAGCTATATTGTGGCTGAAAGTTTCTGAAGTGTGCAGTAAGGCTGCACAGCAGTGGGACTCTGGAAAGCACAGGCTGATGCAACAGCCTCATTCTTCCCTTCCTTCACCCTCTCCTGAGCTGCTGTCCTGTGTATTGTCTTGTGTTAGGTTCTCCGTCCCAGAGAGTTTGCAGTCTAACTTAGCGATCTTTTTACTCTCTTTGCTCAAGTGGAGGGAAGACTTATATTTCATAGGCAGTCCTTTGTTTATGTTGTGATTTTTAAGGTCTGAGATAGACACCCAGAACACTAGATGGACACCTACATTTTAGAAATGTGAAGAAACAAATCATAAATAAAATAAACATACGTATTTGGTCAAAAGCCGTGCATATTTCTGGCATTCTATAAGAATTATTTATTTATTTAATAAACACCGAGTGATGGGTTTTAGAATGCTAAACCATACCTGGATGTCTCAAAGCAGAAAATCCCTGCTCATGATCATTCCATTTCCACTCATCGCTTTCATTGGCTGGCGTTTGTAGGAGGTCAGGGATTCGCCCACCCATGGGGATGTTGAAAAATGGCTCATTGTCATAACTAGGGAGGAGATAGACAGAGAAGAAAAATCTCATGTTAGGATTTCTGATGTTTAGCAGGGAGGAAGCTACTACCACATGCCAGCAGCATTCAGTGCCAGAAAGGAACATGGCCTCAAAGGTCATGATGAGCAAACTTAATCACACATCTAGTCTTGAATGCAAATAAGAGCAAAACCCTAGCTCAGTGCTCTGTAGATAGACCGCAGTATCTGGGCTTATACTTCAACTTCACTGATTCACACTTCCCTTTTTTTTTTTACATTTTTTTTTTTTTACAATTACTGGGCCAAACCTGCCCGTTGTTGAGCACCCAATGATGTTGTTAGGAATTGAAGGCACTCAGAGGATTGGGCCCATTGAAATAAATGGGAGCTGTAGGTACCGAGCACTTCACAGGATTTGGAACACCATATTTGTGCTGGTGAAAGGTACCAGACTGATGGTCCCTGGGACTGAGGTCCTGCAGTTATCTTTAGAAAATGACCTGCACTGGTAGCATCTGTGCAGGCTTCCTCACACCACCAGTGATCTATGGATGGAAGAGTAGTTCAGACTCTGTGGGCCACTCAGGCTTGGCCTTTGCTCAGACTGTCACCAATTAGTCACGTGTGTGTGTGTGTGTGTGTTTTATGTAATAAGAACATTTGCACACTAGGAATTGGAGTGAGACTCTCCAACTTGTTTCACCTAGGCCACGGAGCACAGCAACTCTTCAGATGCTTCCATTTACTTTTTCTAAAGCAAACAGTAGTTTCACAGACACCAGCAGGGTCATGGAGTTACCTATAATAACTAGAAAAGACCTTTGCTTCAGAACTGTTTTTAAAGAGTATTATGGGCGTACTTACATGCAGGCAGTCAAATGGCATCTGAATGACCCAGTGCTGCAATCCATTCAAATTCAGGTGGATGCAGACAACTGTCTTGTTCAGGGCTGGCTCCAGGCACCAGCATTCCAAGCAGGTGCTTGGGGTGGCAATCTGCAAGGGGCGGCAGTCCGTGTGTTTTTGCTGCCGCAAGCAGCGTGCCCAATTGCCACCGTGGACGGCGGGGGGCAGTCTGTGTGCCATTAGGGCGGCACGCGCGTTTCCACGGTGGCGGCAATTCGGCGGCAGCTTCTATGTTCAGCTGCCCGCGGCAGCAATTCGGCGGCTTCTGTC
The DNA here is from genome assembly GCF_013100865.1 of Trachemys scripta elegans. Classification (NCBI taxonomy): domain Eukaryota; kingdom Metazoa; phylum Chordata; order Testudines; family Emydidae; genus Trachemys; species Trachemys scripta. The sequence goes on from NC_048304.1 coordinate 20,495,692, forward strand.
TTCCAGCTGAAGACAGAAGCTACCGCCGAGGAAACGCGCGTGCCGCCCTAACGGCACAGGGACTGCCCCCGCCATCCGCGGCGGCAATTCGGAGCGCTGCTTGGGGCGGCAAAAACAGTAGAGCCGGCCCTGGTCTTGATTCCCCTAATACCTCCCCCACTTCCTTGAATTTATGCCATCTGTGCAGGATTCCAAGTGTTAATCTGAGTTTCATATGAAAGGCCAAAAAGTGACTCAAAGGATTATCTCCCCATAAAAGGCCTTGTTTACCCATTGAAACAGTTTCCAGTGTGCGGGTCGCAGTCTCTGGCACAGTCACAAGGACGACAGCCATTTTCTCCAAGGCCCCAGTATCCCATAAGGCATCTGTCACAGTTCGGGCCTGTCACGCCTGGCTTGCAGTAACAGAACCCCGTCTTTGGGTGGCACCGCCAGCTTCTGCTGAAGGTTGCATTGGCCGATCCCATAGGCTGACAGGAGCAAGCTAACAAGACATAAGAAGTGATTGAGATGATATGCCAAAGGTCAGCAGTTTAGGTGTTGTTTCTGCAAGGCTGATAACCTCCATGGGTCCCACTCATTCCCAACAGCCAGTCATTTTACATCAGCACTGAGAAGCATTGTATTCTCAGGCAGCCGGGGTTCAAAATGGAAATGTAATTTTTAAGTATTGGTGGGGTGTTGTCTGATTGAGCATTGCAATGGATTCAAAATAAAACCTGAACTGCTAAATGCTCACCTGAGACCGATGCATGTGCTAGCACCATTTCCTGTGGGCCAAATCCTTGCCCCTACACCGATCTCAAATAAAGAGCGTTATGCAGCTGTGCAGTAGCTGGTGTTACTAGTGTGGATTCACTCTGCAAGGAGGAGGGAGGGGCTGGCACATGAATTTGTAAAACACCCGACTGGGCTACCATGGATGGGGCCCCAAGGTGCATACGTCGCCAGAGTGGGCTTCCCATTATGCCCATCTGTGAACTTGCCTTTTGGATGGTACGTGGCCGTAGGCTGTGGGTGGGAAGGATTTGCCCATTGTGTGTCTATATCATAAAATTAGATAAATCAGTCACAGTCTTCCTGTGTAGGCACAAAGACCTCTCAGGTGCCTGCTGTGCTGCACACTTGCACCATAAGGGTCAGAAGCCAGGCTGTTTAGTGCTAAGGGCACTTTACTGTAGTGTGAGGGATATGTTTACAACCCTGGGCAGTATAATAGTGCCCAAACATTTAGAGAGTGAGAGGGAGCATTTGCAAAGAGAGAGGGGATTTGCTAGTGTGATACACGAGGGGATGCTCAAAGCAATGAGATGAAAACAAGAAGGAAATAATTTAGGCTGAAGATCAGGATAAACAGGCTCCCCAGGGTAGTGTTGGAATTCCTACTGCCAGGTATATTTAAAACTAAACTGGACAAAACGCTAGTAAAAGTACAACATGAAAAGCAAGACCAGACAACCGGATAAGCCTTTTCCAGCTCTAGATTTGAGGAGTCCGTGATTCTGTTTTAGTGTGAGTTGTAGGACCTAAGGTTCTCTTCCCAGTGTGAACTTGTAGTTTGCATGCACACATCAGTGGATATATTACAAGAGGGAGGGGGAGAGAGAGATCTCCAAACCCACTGGGTATATTTCAGCTATGACCATTATCTGCTGAGTGCAGCGAGAGAGGGGACAGAAGGGCCAGGTGCAGCTCCCTGGTTCTGGTGCCATTTCAACACCAGCCCAGCCATACGTCAGAGTAGTCTGGAGGCTGCTGTAAAGTAGAGCAGCTGCTCTATGGCCTCCAGGGGCTGCTACGCCAGCTAAGACAATTTGGAGCTCAGTGATGTTCTGGCCAAACCGCTAACAAAGTCTCTAGGCCAGAGGCATGGGGAGTGGCTGAGGCCAGTGCTGACTGTGCAGGCTCTGCATTCGCTGGGACACCTCTCTACCAGGGGAATTCTCAACTGGGGCGATCCTGCAGACTGCCAGCCCCTTTGTGCTGTCAGGGCAGCTCTACCAGGCTGGATCACAAGAGAGGATCTGGCCCGCTGACGTCAGATGCTTGAATAGGTTTGGACAAATGAGCTGAATCTTCGCCCCAAACTCAGGTCCAGCTCATATTTTAGCTCCTTCTCATTTCTGAACATTGTGGCACCTCTTGATTTCTGCTGGCACCAAAGTCTGAAGTGCCAAGATGTCACAATTTCATCCACCTGCAAGAAGGAAGAAACAAAAATCTTGGGGATAAGGCCTGTCCTAACAGGGATTTCCAGTCAGATGTTGGACACCCAAGATGTTTGGCTCAGGGGCCAGCTTTCAAAGTTTGGCCATTACTACTGCTGATCAAACAACTTTTCTTCCTGAGCTCACAGATAAGAGACCAAATGAACACACTGATTCCACATATCCCAGTCCAAGAAGGGAGCTCTATGAAGAAGGATAATGGCAGTGATGATGGATTTACTTTCACGTGCATCATCATGTTTGTTCTTTAGAAAGGAAAATCTCTTTCGGGAATACTAATACGTGAAAAAGCAGTGCCCAGCAGTTTGTGTAATGGACATTTTCCTTGTGATCTTCCATTAGATATTATATTTTCACCCTGTCCTAGCTGTGTACTTCATGCCAACATTTTTAATAATATTGTTATACTGTATTGCAGAAGGATCCTATTCAGTTGTTTTCAAGGGAACATTAGCACAATAGCCTAAAGACAGAAAATAAGCATACTATAATGAGCAATGTTATTCCACACAATGAGCTTGTTGGCTGGTGGCACAATAGCATCAGGATCTGCTGCGGCTGCCACATGGGAGTCTTGAGCCTGGGAGCAATCTGAGGGTTGTTGTTCACCAGGATTTGAAAATCAGGTGTAACATCACAGTGCATATTTGCACCAACGTTTCAAAAGTCTCGGCCGATTTTTGGTGCTCAGCTTGAGAAACTGTGGCTCAGATTTTCAGAAGTGCCGAACGCCACTCCAAAAATGGAGGTATCTAATATTAGTTGACATTTTTGAAAATGTTGTCCTTGGTCTTTGGACCTGGGAAATGGGTGATTTCCTCAGTAGAGATAGGTCTGAGACAAAAAGATCCAAACTTTGCCCCAGTCCGGGTTTGTCTGAATCCTTGTTCTTGATTTCCCCTACTATATCATTAGGATCCAGCCTTCCCAAAGTTCACTGGTGTTTGGATCGGGAGTTTTAGTCTGGATTTATCTCTATTCTTTACAGATTGTTCGGTCTCATCTCTTGTCTTTCCAGGTTTCCGTATCTGGAGACAGGTCCTCAGCTGGTGTAAATCAGTGTAGCTCCAATGAAGCTATGCTAGCTTACTCTCGCTGAGGACAGGATGTCAGATATGTGACGAATATGAATTTCACCATCCCAGCCAAAGGGAAAGTGCTCCAGTGAGTAGTGATTTATAGCAGAGGCCAAGGAGGGAGGTAGAGAAAAAAGTGCATGTATTTAGTTCAGGGACATAAGTAAGGAAAGTTGATGGTCCAAAAATGAAAAGCAGGCATTGCCTCCAGTTAGAAGCTTTGGCAGCTCTTGAGGGGTCATAAAGCAAAACTGAACAAATAAATGCATGACACTTTCAGATGAGTTACACAAGTAGCTCACGAACACTTCCCTCAGTTTGCGTTTATTTAGCGTATCAAGTCAGGTGTGTACATTGTCTGACTTCCAGAGTATTATGACCAAACTCCTAATTCTGTAGCTAAGGTAACTCCCAAAATATGCATCTGAGTGTCACATGCTGAAGGGCAGCTGTTGATGACCAGGTTTTCTCTGTCAAATAACAATAGATTTGATGATAAACCTCACAATTAAAGAGTCATAAGTAAGTTCTCACAAGCTGAGTTTTTTGTATTTCCCAGTGTTTGTAAATAAAATGTCTTTCTCTGCTGATTTTTGCTCTTTTCCTTTTTGGTAAACCCTAGTTTTCTCTCCATCTACCTCTTTCTAATGAAACACAAACCAATGTGACAATGGATGCATTATCTTCTTTTCGTCAAGGGATGTTAGGGACAGTGGATAAACCATTCTGGTACAGAGCTAGATAGTTTATTTGTAGGGCCCTACCAAATTCACAGCCATGAAAAACACATCACAGACCGTGTAATCTGGTCTTTTCTGTGCTTTTACTCTATGCTATACAGATTTCACAAGGGAAACCGTTTCTCAAATTGGGGATCCTGACCCAAAAGGGAGTTGCAGGGGGGTTTCCAGGTTATTTTAGGTGGGTCACAGTATTACCACCCTTATTTCTGCGCTGCCTTCACAGCTGGGTGGCTGGAGAGCGGCAGCTATTGGCCGGGTGCCCAGCTTTGAAGGCAGCGCCATGCAGAAGTAAAGGGTGGCAATACCATACCATGCCACCCTTACTTCTGCGCTGCTGTTGGCAGTGGCTCTGCCTCCAGAGCTGGGCTCCTGGCCAGCAGCCACCACTTTCCAGGTGCCCAGCTCTGAAGGCAGCGCCACCGCTAGAAGCCGCGCAGAAGTAAGGGTAGCAGTACTACAACCTTCCTCCCCCTACAATAACCTTGTGACCCCCCCCACAAGGGTCAAAATCTCCCTACAATTACAACATTGTGAAATTTGAGATTTAATAGCTGAAATCATGAACTTTCTGATTTTTAAAATCCTATGAAACTGACCCAAATGGACTGTGAACTTGGTAGGGCCCTATTTATTTGGGTTCTCCCCTTCACAGCAGCAAAATATTTACACTACAAAATATTACATGGTTGTGTCTTAGAGGTGGCTGTTGTTGGTCACTGAAGTATCACAAATGTCCACTTGGATTTTTATTGGCAGCTGCTGTTATAAGATTTTTGCCAGGGTGCTGCTGACAACCAAGGAATGAAAACAGTCATAAAGCAGATAAATCTTTGTCTGCTCTCAGCACAGCTGTCTCCAGCTGTATCTTAATTAGATACAGATGTAAACTATAATATTAGTTGCAACAATGTGGTTCCAACCAACATGAATATAGCAGGCATGTAGTACTCCAATTAACCCACATGTAAGAGACTCTCATGGTATGTCGACAGTGCTATTAAACCCCCACGGTTGGCCCATGCCAGTGGACTTGGGGTTGCGGGGCTTGGGCTATAAGGGGATGCTTAATTGCAGCGTTAGATGCTTGGGCTAGAACCTGGGCTCTAGGACTCTGCAAGGTGGGAGGGTCCCAGGCCTTGAGCTGTAGCCTGAGCCGGAACATCTACACCACAGATAAACAGCCCCTTAGCCTGAGCCCTGTGGGCCCGAGTCAGCTGGCACGGGCCAGCTGCGGGTTTCTGGTTGCAGCTTAGACATACCAACAGAGATAATTAACCTTTCGTTTCTGTCCAAACTACGGTGCAAAACACAGTTAACCGCAGAGTCAATCTTTTCCAAATTTAAAAACAAACCAAAAGTTTTGGAATCTGGAATATAATCCCCACCAAATTCGAACAATTTTTAAAGCACGTCAAATTTGGGGCCCAAACCACTCAACAATGTCCCGTAAATCAAGGAAATTGGATACACTACAGTCTGTGTGGGTGCGGTCACCGTCTGTGTGGCCGATTGAAATAGTGACTCTGACAAAGATGCGATTCATCCCAAATATTACAAGTGGGAGGTTCACAGATCTGTCTAGAGGGGAAAGAAGGGAAGGGAAGGAGCAGCTTTGTTGATGGGGTGTGTGTGCACATTTTCATTTTCAAGCTGATTGCTAGAGTAAAAATCCCATTTCCCTGAAGACTTTGGCCTGATGGTCCTACATACTTGCTTTTTTTTTAATTTTTGGATAAACAAAGGCTGAGTACAAAAGATGGTGTCAGTTCAGAAGTATCCTTTAAGCCTCCAAATAAGCCACAGGAAAGAGCCAAGGATACAGCAGCTTTTCTGACCACTGGTTGGGAAACGATTAGGCTTCACAAGGCTTCTGACTCAAAGCTCCCATACAAGCCTATATCCAAACCGTTTAATCCTGTGTTGTCACCCGCAGTAACAAGCAGGTGTGTGCTGTGCTCTGTGGCTCTTTTCATGTCCTTTTCTTTTTTTTTTTAATCTAAGCGGTGTCAAAACAAGGCTCTGTGCATGACCTGGCTCCCATTCATCCCCAGCTGCTAGGAACGGCAGAAGCGAAGCGGTCAGAGACGGGCGATCTCTCCAGATGAAAAGAAATGGCAGAATCATATTTACGTGTTAAATCTCAGCTGGGATTTTTTTTTTTAAAGCAATTGTCTTTTCAGTCTCGTAAATGGAGAAGTCAGGGAAGGGGGCTCTTGGATAGCACCAGTGCAGCCAGTTGTTAAACAACCCCGTTTTCCCCCTAGCAGTGATTAAGAGAGAATGCTGCTGATTATTATGACTAATGCCTAAAGATTCCTTCTGGGCCTTAGCAGAGCTCTGCTAACTTTTTGGGAGCTGGAGGGGGCTGTCATAGCTTAACCTAGACTTTGCTCTGAATGGAAGAGCACTCTCTTAAAGCATGATTACTCAAAGGGCTTAACACAGCATTTCATCCAGCTTTTTCATCATCTTTTAGTTCCCAGCTCAGTGTCTACTGTAAATACGTGGTGAGTTTTAATTCCCTGTATTTCTTCCCCCTTCCTCACCAATGTGAAGCCAAGAACCACGTTGCTCACACCAAAAGCATCTGTGCAGTCTGCCACGACCAATTTATTATGGCTCTCTTTGTCATTTCCCAAGAACATTTAGTTATTTAATGTTAAGTATCTGAGGGGTAGCCGTGTTAGTCTGGATCTATAAAAGGCAACAAAGAGTCCTGTGGCACCTTATAGACTAACAGACGTATTAGAGCATAAGCTTTCGTGGGTGAATACCCACTTCGTCAGACACATGTCAACATTATTTAATGTTGTGACTCTGGTACTATCTGCAAGGTTTTCTCAGCCAAAATGAGTGGATGTGTAGGAGGTGGCATGCCCAATCCTTCACAAAGCTATTCACCCAGACCTGGTAGTTCTTCAGGTCGTGATCGGCACGCTGAGGTGTGACTAGGGTGACCAGATAGCAAGTGTGAAAAATCAGGATGGGGTGGGGGGTAATAGGTGCCTATGTAAGAAAAAGCTCCAAAAATTGCGACTGTCCCTATAAAATCAGGACATCTGGTCACCCTAGGTGTGACAGAAATGCACCTCCATGGGTTAAAGTTCACTATGGGATAAATCTTTAACCCTGTGCCAAGCTTCAGTAAATGCACTTGCGTCAGGGGGAATCTTTCTCCCGCACCAAACCTACTTTTGCTCCACCCGGCACAATGCTTCTCCTCCCCACAACTGCTGCATCGGTGGGGTATGGGGGCTCTATCTACATTAGTGCTTTTACAGGTGCTGTCACTGGTAGAGCTAAACAGTGATATCAGAACAGTAGGAGGTTTCCTGAAAATTACCTGTGTAGATGCAGCATTTTATACGTGCACCCACTGACCCACACCCCTCTCTGGGAAATTTCTGGGGCTCAGCTCTCAGCTTCAAAAAGCTGCCCATTTAGATAACCAACTGAATGTCTTTGCAGGAATTCTCCCCTTCATCTTTAAATAAGAAAGAAAAGGGCATAGACTAATGCCCAGTGAAAATATGTCTCTCTGAACAGGCTCTGAAGACCGAATGTTTCTCCCTGCTCCACACAAATACAACCACAGTTCACAAATCAGCCATGAAAGCTAGGGGGGTTCTCTAGAGAGGAAAGTGCCTACCTGTTCCTTAGGTCAGGATCCAGCAAACAGTTAAGCACTGTGTGTGACTAAGTGCGTGAGTGGTCTCATTGACTTCAGTCCCAAGTGCCTAAAGTCATGCATATGTGTATAAGTGCTATACAGAATTGGAGTCTTAATGCAGAAGTTATACATGATGGGAACAGTTGCAGGGAGCCTTCTATTGGCATTAACCATCTTGCTGGGGAAAATGCTATTACTTATAATGCTGCCACCACAGAAGTAGTTCTGTTTGAACAGGGTATATTTCCGCTTGTTTGACTGCATCCTTCTGAAATGTTTTCCTGTTCGTTTTGCAGAGTATTGGCAAGATGTGCCGAGAAGGCAGTAGCCAGACCAGACAAAAGACGTGTAGGTAGGCTCAGGGTCCAATTTCACCCGGGCAGCCTGTTCTAGGGTTTCCTCACAGATAGGCTGTATTTTTAAATAATGTTTTCTCTTCTCTGCTACTCTTTAATGTTCCTAGACTTCAATGATTATCTTATTACACACACTGCTGGTTACTACACTGGCATCCTGCTGTCAAATACAAGAGCCTGTACATTGATTCCTTCGGGTGCCATAGGACTTGAAATCTAATCTACTGGAACAAGAATTTATTCTCATTACAAATCTTTGCATACGGCAAGTCCTCTCAGAGCAGAAACAAACCAGCAGAAATATCCCTGGAAAGCTGGGCACCATCAAACACAATTGGGAACACTGCCAAGGAAGCCCTGCCTCCTCCCCTGATCAAGGAGCTTTGTCGCAAGGTTCAAAAAATCAAAAAGAAAGAATTGGGAGGAGACAGAGCTGGCTCTAAAATCCAATGAAAGGTGAATACAAAGGATCAGAAACATAGGGCATGTTGTGCACTGAAAGTTCAAGCGCTATCGCAAGCCAGCTGGTCCCAGCAAGAAGCGCACGTGTAACCCGAGTGTCTAGAGGAACCTTGATCAGGCCGGTCAAAGGGTCAGGAGAACTTCAGAAGCAATGGCTGACAATGGGAATGAACACAGGTGACAAAGGAGTCAGTTCTTCTGTGTTGATGACTGCGTGGACGGGAGTGGGGGAGGAATCATGATTGCATAGGGGAGAGAACAAGCTTCATCCAGAGGCAGAGAAAGGGAGGGGGGAGAGAGGAGGAGACGAACGAAATGATGGATTGTTACAAACAGAAACCTTCCTGGGGAATACTAGGTGGGATCAAAGGTGTGAGATGTGGGAGGGAGCTCAGCGGCTCAAACTCCCTACCCATCCCCCTGCAGCCAATATCATTCATATTTGTCTGCGGAGAGAATGCAAAATCATTGGAGCCTCACAGCAGTTAGAACATACACACACGGACGCTGTCGGCCCCTTTTGGGTGAGATACAGATAAACCCAACTAAATAAAATGTCTGCCTCACTAGGATAGGAGCATTTTAAATGCAAATGCAACCAGAATAAAACTTTCCCTAAAAATAAAATTGCTTCAGAGAATTTTTTTTTTTTAAATCAGACCATTCCACAATCCCACATAGAAATCAGACTTTGCTGGTAGGGTCAGGAGGAAAATGTCCTTGATCAGGAAACCAGAGCTTGGAAACAAGGGTCGGAGGAAAGGATAATGTATTTATGACGTATTTCCACAAGATACCTGTAGATCCTTTTAATGGGCTGGATGGCTCAGCTCACTCTGTAATGTGTAGCCCTAAACAGCTCTCACCATTCATTTGTACTGTATTATATTGGACTTACGTTTGCAGACCTCTGGGGAAGACATAGGTTTTCCCCTATCTCTGTAAAATCCTGGTTTGCACCTTTGACATCGATGTCCCTCCGTGTTGTGTTTGCAGTTGTCACATACTCCACCGCTGTGTTTCCCAGATGCCAGCCAAACACTCAGGTTGAAGTGGCAGCTATCAGCATGGTTGTGACAGCGGCACTCTATTAGGGAGCAGGGAAATGCATTTCTCACTCACGTTTATAAAGCACGGAGCCTACAGTATCACTCGTGTGACAGTTTCATTGCAATGAACTTAGGACCAAATTAATTTATGCCAAACATTTTTCTTTTGCCTGCCTTCCTGGGTTTGTATGGGGAGACTTTGGCAAACCAGTAAAGTGGGTTGAAAGAACCCCGGGTAACAGGTTTACATTAAAAACAGAAATGTCAAAGCAGAATGAGACTCCTAGTAAATCCTAAGAAAGACTGACAGTCAGGTGAAAAAGCCAGTTGTCACGAACTATATACCTTATCTAAGTATCTAAATTAAATTACAGGTGGGCCTGGACCAAAACTCCAGATCTGAACACTGCCTAACTTTGGGAAAGCTAAGATCCAAATCTAGATCTAAACTATGTGGCTTGGACCATCTCTACTTTTAGTGTTGTCCTGTTTATTTCCACCTATAGAACTGAGCCCTTTGGGCCATAACAGATTTATCACTACTACGGCTAGTTGAAAATTTCCTGTCAAAACTGGCTTGGGACAGAAAATTGTGTTTTCAACTACATTTTTTTAAAAGTGTCTGTTTTTGTCAAAAAACCAAATGCCTGAAAACAGAAATATTTTGGCCCAAACCCCAGAATTTAGATTCATATATGCTGCCGCAGTGCCTTATGAAACTTGTAGTTCAGTTCACTCATATCCCCATTCTCTATGGCTGGGTTCCTCAGCTGGACTTCATCTTCCATGATGCACCATAGCCATACGACTCCCAGGATACATCACTTCTCAACAAGAGGGAAAACCATGAGGCACCATGGAGAGGCAGTCCAACCAGGGAGCCATCCTGTAGAAAAGAAGGGAACATGAGACAACTGAACTACAACTCACACGAGGCACCGTGACAGCATTTTGGAATAAAAATATTTCAATATTTGGTTGAAACATTTTGTTTTTTGGCCAAAATATTTTAGTTTTTGGCTGAAAGATTTCAGATTTTGATTTTTTGCCATATTGTCAAAATTTTCCGCAGAACCTCCCCTGTGTTCTAACCAGCTCTAGGCACTCATAATTTTGCTTTTGCAATGCAAATATAATAACAAAAAGATAAAGACTTTTCAGGATTGTTTCAATGTCCTGCAGTTCTAGCTTGAAGCATGCAATCTGATCCTACTAAAATTAGTATATGTTATAACAAACCTGTAGCCATCATTAGTAAACTTGAAAGTCCACTTTATTTTCCTAGATTGATCAACTACAACTCTGTCTGTTCTGCTCCAATTAGAATCTCCCACTTGGAAACCCTGTTGACTTTTTTCCCATCCAGTTTAGACAGTAAACTGTTTGGAGCAGCAATTCTATACTTCGTGTTTTGTAAAGCACCGTGCACACCTTTAGTGTTGGATGAGAAAAAAAATAGAGATGGACAGATCTGATCCAGATCTTGGACTTCACTCCAAGGTTCTGGGGTGTTTGGATCCAGGGTTTTGGATGAGTCCACCATATAGAAATCAAACCTCCCTAAGTCTCCAAGTGCTCAGAACTGGGGTGTTGTTTCAGGACACTATATAAACAGGCGTCGCCTGTGAAATTTAGATCCAGATCCAAGTTTGGATTCTGATTCTCATCACACAAATGCCCAAGTTTGTTTGGATTGGAGGGGGGTGGGCTGGAGGTTGGTTGAAATAAATTTCTAATTATTAATAAATACATAATATAATTATATCTCATAATAAATATAGACTTGGAATCAACTCAAATCAAAACATTCCTGAAACCTTGTTCCCATGCACATGCCAAGGACAGAGATCACTGAACCTTACTTTTCCCCCCATTAAACTTATCTCCTTAAGCTTTCTTAGCCTACTACAGCTCTGTAGAGACTCATGCTTGGGAATGGTGAAATGAATGAGGGAATGTTTCTCTTTGAAGAGCAGAATTCTGCCTTGTATGTTCTATATTGCAATAGATCAACTAGACCAGCTACATTAAAAAATACTTTGATTGAAAGGATTTCCTAGCAGTTACCTAGCAATTCATTCCCCATCTGCTGCAAGAGCACCATAAATCCAAACTGGGTGAATTGTCTATTATAGAGCCTTGCCTACTTGGACGGTGATTTATTGCCCTGACACCCTGAATCATTAAGCTCCCTCCTGCCCCCCACTTACTTCTGCATTCATTTGGTGCCCCAGTTTTTCCATCTCCTGGCTTCCAAGGCTGGTCATTGTATAATGGTTCACACCTTTCACAGTGGTTCCCTGCTGTGTTGTGTCTGCACACACACTTCCCATGGACCTGTCAGGGGAAGGAGAATATGTTCAAGCAGCTGAAAAAATTAACAGGACAGAGCACAGCACAGCCTCTGAGTGAGGAGGATTTCTCCTGCACAGTTCCTTCTCACAGCTCCCCAGCACTCTCACAAAGCCTACACCCGTCTAGAATTCCTACACATGCAGCTTTATTGCCTCATGAAGTCTCTAATAATGTGGGTTTGTTCTCTGCCCTCCTGTAATTTTGGGGTCAGATTCTGAATGGGTGATGAGGTGTGCCAGGCATTTGATGCCCCCTGCTGGAATAATAATACCTGGCTCTTATATAAAGCTTTTCACCATAGATCTCAAAGCGCTTTACAAAGGTGGTCAGTCAGTATCCTTATCTTCATTTTACCCATGCGGAAACTAAGGCACATAGCAGGTTGGTGATTTGTCCAAGACCACCAGCAGAACCAAGAAAAGAACCCAGGCCCCCTTGATCCTAGTGTAGTGCTCTAGCCTCTAGGTCATGCTGCTTGGGGTGTAGAAGGTAAGGTACAAAAGGGTGGGATGCTTCTTCCAGGAGGGCAGTCCTGAGTGAAGCAGGGACAGGGGAGGAAGGATCTCCCCTGTCTTAATCCAAAAGCATAGCTGGTCAGAGGCCTAACTGACTGCTTATTTTGATTGAACCAGTGAATAGAGTCATAGAATATCAGGATTGGAAGGGATCTCAGGAGGTCATCTAGTCCAACCCCTGCTCAAAACAGGACCAGTCCCCAGACAAATTTTTGCCCCAGATCCCTAAATGGCCCCCCTCAAAGATTGAACTCACAATGCTGGGTTTAGTAGGCCAATGCTCAAACCACTGAGCTATCCCTCCTCCCATTAAAGCCCTCCTGCCTTGGCACACCCTGCCCACTTTTTGGGTGAAAAGAGCAGTGAGTTTAGTCCTCCAAGAGCTCCTAGAGAGGCCACCCAGGATCAGCTGCTAGTGGAACCAACAATAATTGGTCCAGCAGCAGCTAGAAGGGCTGGAAGCAGGCAGAAGCCAATCAGAGCCCAGCGGGCAAGGTAAAAAGGGCTGGCTGCTTCCTCTAAAGGAAGGAAGGAAGGTTGTCTGTCTGTCTGAATCCAAATGCCCAGCTTGGTCAGGGGCCTAACTTTGACTGCATCTTTTAGTGGAGTCAGGAACATATTGTTTTGTTTTACAGGGTTGAATTTAAAGCCCTGAGTTGGATATCAGTTGAGTGCTGTAAAATTAAAGGGAGCTTGCTTTGCAAGTTGCTCTGTTAGTTCAAGCGAACCTGTGACAGATGGCAACAAAGCTCTCATTCTGGGTACCCAGTTGGCAAAGTCATGACTAGGCTAATGTGAATAGCAAAACTGTATATTCCACTTTGGGAGATGTGAGTGGAAGAGAAGAGCTTCCCTCAGAATAAGAGATGCTAGTATAAGTGTTCCAAGTAACCTCACAGTACAGTATCCGATTGTGGCAAATGCATAGAGGAAAGGCTTTGCCTTCCACTATTTAACAGGACAGTAGTACAGTGGAATACCAGATAAGCAGGCAAAGAAGACAAGAAGCCCCTTGGCTCCCATTACTGGTTGTTGTTTAATGCACAATGGCTGAGTGCATCCAAGAATTGTTAATACCTGAGCACACAGGACTCTACAAATCTAGTTTCTTGAGAACTCTTGTGACAGAAGAGGGCCTTTTTAAACAGGAGGTCCAAGTTCTCTGCTTGCATGGAAGGAAGGAAGATTATTACTTTTGAAAGAATGAATCTCCTTCAGGAAGTGCCTGCTATTTGGCCTAGGAGGCAGGAGATGGAAAAGGTAAGTTCACATTCTGCTTTTCCACCTGTCAGGCTAGTGGCTATCCGTCACTGAGATGTACATCATGGGAAATGGTCTTAACAGCAGGGCAGGCACACTGGTGACTAAGCCCTATAGCCACATGGTCACAACTCTGGCCCAGTGCACGTGACACACAAAGTGAAGACTGAGATTTCATTTTTGCCTGAAGTGTGAATCTAGTTTTATTCTTTAATCTCACTGCTAATGTGAGTTATGATTTTCCATAGCCTTTCCCGAAAGTCAGATTTTATATTTGAACTCCTCCATCCCCCAACCTCATCGGTGTAGGTAATTTGAGATTATGGAAGAATGTTAAAAATAACTGTTACCTTAGCATTCTCTTCTCTTCTCTCCCAACCCCAACTCCAGCTCCCTGCAGCAATTTGCTCCCTACTCCTCCAGTTTCTAATCCTCTCAGACCAGCTATTTCATGCAGCTAGCAGAGGGGACAGGCTGCAGCTGATGCCACTGCTCCTGTAAAGCCAGCTGGCAGATTGACCGCCTCACAGAGCGGTTGGCTGCCTCCTCACGGAAGACTGAACACAGACTTCAGGGTATGCATTTCTCTCTCAGAACTCAACACCAGTAATCCTCAGGGAGATGCGATATCGAGCACATTATGTGGTGTCTCTCCAGAACAGGATGCAAGATGGTCAACCATGTCAAACCCCTAAATCTGATTACAGAAGGGTCTATTATGATCATTTAGTTTGACCTCTGGCATGACAAAGGCCACAAAATTACATCCCGTGATTCCTGAACTGAGCCCAGTAACTTACAGTTGAATCCTAGCATATCTATTAGAAAGACACAGAGCTTGACTGAAAGCCCCCAAGTGACCACTAGAGACTCTTTCATACTTTACCTGCCCAATATCAAGTATCACCCTCACATATCATTGTCATGGGCAGTTGAGAAAAAGAGAGATTGAGAGAGAGAGATTTACCCAATAGGTCTTTTCCCTCTTTAATTTCTCTGATTCTTTAATTCCTGAACCCTAACCATACATATCTGATGTTAGCAGACATAAAATGATTAATAAAGAGCATGCAAACCACACTTGATGAGAGAATTCTAAGTGGCTGGAACCATTATGTAAAGCAGAATATGCATAGTATTTCCATTCAGTTCTACATCATACCTCACTCTTTTTTTGATTTTTCCCTCTCTCTGGTTGAGCTCTTTTATCTTTTTAGTAATTGTTGTTGTTTTTGCTGCTGCTGTTTCTTGGCTGCTGTCAGTGTATTTCATTATTTTGCTACTGAATGAAGGTTAAGTTTGGAAGCCATCCAGAACCGAGCAACTGTTGCTGATTCGGAGAAAATGTTTGTCTTCGGGCTGTGTATTCACTTTGTAGTGTCGCCAGAACAGTTTTGGACATAGCAGTTTGCAACCACGTCAGCAGCAAGTCACTTACAGGCTTTTAGGAAGGGGACCATTTATGGGTAGTTGTCGTTGGTCTCATGAGAAACAGTGAAGCACTCCTCTGCCCGTGTCTGCCTCAAACTAATCCCTGTTGTCCTTATGACCTCCCCAAATTGAGAGGTGCTTGCATGCTCTCTGGTTCCCCAAAGGGATTTTTGGCTATATCAGATGTCTGTGATTTCTGATATCAATATTTGATCCTTAGAGGGAAATTCATGAACCTGTTCAATCATTTTGTGTGGTCAAATGAAAAGACTATTTCAACTTTTTCAAGCATGCAAAGCCCTAGAGGACTGAATGGCAGAGGGGATTACTGATGGGTTGCAGTACTTTCCACATTTAGGTCACCAGTTCAAATCCTGACAAGGTTAGGAGTGACTGAGGGCTATTACCCATTCATGTTATGTGGTGTTGGTCTATGTGATCTGAGTAGGTGGGTCTAAGTTCATGTGTCTGTATTACCCCTCTCATCATGACTGTTACCCTTGTAGGCATTGTCTGAGGAGAATGAATGTCCATCTCATTCCAAGGAGCTTCTGTAAAACAGAATTGAGAGATCCTGGCAGGGGAAGGTGGGTTAGGCAGTGTGGCACCTGCACTGTGGATGAACAGAGGGCTTCAGTCTCCTGGATGGCTAATGAATCAGCTTTCCCCAAGTTCGCTAGATAACAACAATGAAGAAAGTCAGTAATGTGGCAGTAATGAGTTAGGTGAATCCACAGACTGGCCAGACCAAGTCACTTTCTGAACAGTGACAAAGCCATAATGTAGGGAATGCTGCTCATGATTTCACAAAGAGACAAAATTCATACATTACAACAAAGGGATGTCATAAAGTGAGCTGGGCCTTTGAGGGTTTCAAGTCCCCAATCTGGCCTTTGTCTGGTACTCAAACTCCTGTGACTGCAAGTCAGGCCTAGTGGGGGATATTTGAGAGCTGTCTGTCGCTCTGTTGCCCAATGCATCAAGCATCAACGTCTTGTCTGCACCTTCAATCTCATGCATGACTCCACCCAGCCAACATCTCAATCTGGTTTCATATTTTCTGTCTCAGTGCAGGCTTGACTTTTCTGTGTCTTTGGGCAGGGCTGCCCTCTTCTGTCTTGTATAGCGGTGAGCATATTGTCAGTGCCTACCAAATAGCATGCAAATAATAGCTGCTGTGTTAACATAAAGCCTGAGGAACATAGGACATTACAATTACAGTACTTCTGAGATGCAGTAGGTCACCTGGTTCCAATGATTACCCCATTGAATGGAGACTCGTTATTTCAAGTGAGGAAGAGGAAGGAGGCTCAGTATATTACTGGGTCAATACATTAATCTGAACTTTTACCACAGTTCAAATCTACTCATTTCAAATGGTGAAAATGAGTTTGGTGGTCACATCCTAGATTCTTTTGGTCCACATCACAAAAGCACCAAACACTTTGGCATGAGTGGCCAGTTCTGCTGGGGAGAGACCCAGAACTGGCTTTCAGGAGAGAGGAGAAATGGTTTCTGTAAATCAGACCTAAAGAACATTAACAGAGATCTTTGGATTCCCAGCATAGACATTACAGGTTAGAACCAGGGAGCCCTGCCATGGCTGTGTAATGGAGAAGCTTTAACACCATCTGTTCACACCAGTGGGCCAAATTCTCCTGTCACTTATACTAGTGTGTAAATCTGATGTAACTCCACCGACTGATGGAATTACTTGGGATTTACAGTGGTCAATCCAATGTTTGTGGCTATAAATTCCTTCCTTTATCTCATTTTACAGTACTCAGTTCATATTAACTACTGATAATGATAAACAGTAAAGTACATTCTGGGTGATATTATTTTTAGTTGGCGTATGAGGTTCATGTAGCAGAGTGCAGAGAGCTCAGCAGCTGGTATACTTACATCGTTACTGTGGATATTCACCTGTACAGAAAAACTGCCATGACCCTGGGATTTGCTAGAGTATCAGTGGCTTGAATCAAGTCTAATTCTGGACAGCTTGTAATGAATGGAAACCAATTAAACGCCCTCTGAGATTGGCTGTACTTGAATCTTTGAGAGAGATGTTGGCCTCAAATGGTCTTTGATAGTTTTAAACAGATCTGATTATTTATTCCCCCTCTTCCTAATCTTTAAAAAGAAAAACAACCTCCTGAAGGCAATATAAGGAACATTAAACCATTT
This sequence comes from Trachemys scripta elegans, assembly GCF_013100865.1. Taxonomy (NCBI): domain Eukaryota; kingdom Metazoa; phylum Chordata; order Testudines; family Emydidae; genus Trachemys; species Trachemys scripta. The sequence goes on from NC_048304.1 coordinate 20,513,024, forward strand.
TACCAGCCCTAAGTGTATTTCCAAGTGCTTCCAATCAAAGGTTTCTACTGGCAGATGAGTGTGGTTCTTCAGCAATTAAGTGATTAAAATAACAAAACAAAACAAAAAAAACCCCACCAAACTACCAGTAATTAACCAGTTAAGCAATAAAATGAGACTACTTTTGAATGGTTTACATTTCATTCTTAACCATTACATTTAATAAAAGGCTGTGATTAAAAGTTAATAGAGTCTCAGATAGGGAGTTAGTTTGTAACCCCATCTCACAAAATAGTTTAAAGTCAAAAGTGGAGTAGAAATGTTGCTTCCTACAAAAATTGTGTGTGTAACATAGAATGCTCTTTCAGGCCTTGATTCGGGAAAGCACTGAAACAGCCTTCCTGAATAGGTAAGTTTCTTGATTCAGAGCCTTAATCATTAGTAAAAGAGATTTTCAAGACATTAATAAGATTAATTCAGCACTACATGTGGCAGAGGGATGTGGGAAAGTATATTTTACTCGAATTTACAATCCTAGACTACATGCTCACTGTATGATAACATGGTCACCAAGAGCTTTATCATATTTGCTGCTATGCTGTACACCACAGCCACTCAAAACTTCACACTGACCGCATGGACAGAACTCAGATCCTCCTGCTTCAAAAGCACAATCTCTATTTCAGCTAATGGAGAATCTCCATGAGATGTTAGCAATACAGGATCAATGACCCTCAGGTTGAGTAGTTCTGATTCTAACCAGCAGAGGGCAGCTGACACATAAAGATGCAGTACATTACAGTATATTTTCAGGGTATAGTGAATAATAGTAGTACGGGCACAGCAAGTTAGCCTCCTTTGTAAGAAGGAATGGGGCTAACAGCCTAATTTCATTCAGAGCTCCACAGTAGAATGGGTGCGTTCCAAAAATTAGGGCGGTGTGAACCAATCTGGATAAAGAACTGACCTGAACCCTCACCCAAAATGCAAACCCAAACATTGGTGATTCTAAAAAGTTTGGTTAACTACTTTATTCATTAAATTTTCATTTTTAAGTGCCCCCACAATTGTAGCTGGACGTTAAAGCGTCAAAATACCACTGGGCTGGCTTTTCTCATGGTATTCTCGCCCATCTGGGATTAGGAAGTAGTAGAAATCCTCTCAGGGTGCCTGCTCTTTGAGACTTTGAGCTCAATTTTGGAGACCCAAGAAATTCAGAGACTTCAGAAATATTTTGCAGAAGAACTCAAACTACTGGGTCCTTATTTGAACTGAAATGAACCCCTGAAACCTGAGATCTGCTTACCATGACCCTTTTAGTGCTGCTGGATGTACTAGCAGGGAATAGTCCACAAGAAATGCATACCAGACAAATGCACTTTCCAGACTGGGATGGTGTCAGTCCCAAAGTTGGAGAGTATTTGAATCTGGGGTTTAGGCTTTGCCCATAATAAAGACAAGACTGTTTAGAACATTCTAGCCTGAATCTCAAACAACTCCAAAGTTTAGTGATGCTGAGTTTTGGTTTGGGACCAGTTTCTAGTGCCAGGCAACAGAGATTTAGCTTAACGTAGGAATGTTCCTCACCGTCTACATGAGCTAACAGCAACAACAAAAACTTGAGCCAAGTCCAGAAGCCCTTACTCAGATTTTACTCAGTCATTACTTAGGCAATATACCCATTGATTTTAGTGGAAGTTTTGCCTAAGAAAGAAATTCTGGATTTGGCCTTTTAGATGGGTTTGAACATTCATCTCAAGCCTTAGTTTAGATAATTTTGGGGAACTTGACTGTCACTCAGGGTATGTCTACACTGCAATTAAACATCCACAGCTGGCTTGTGTCAGCTGACTTGGGCTCACGGGGCTATTTGACTGTGGTGTAGACACTTGGATTTGGGCCCTGCAAGCCTGAGTCAGCTGACACAGGCCAGCTATGGGTGTTTAACTGCAGTGTAAACATACCCCCAAAGCCAGAGTTTTGAAGGCGGTTCTCATCTGTGACTCATTGGGCACCATACTGCATGGAGCCCTCTGCTCCACCACAGGTGCTCCTGAGCAAATCCAAGTGAACCTATCTGTGATGCTAGCTATGGCAGCTTCTCTCTCAGACAATATCTGAAACTTAGCCATCTTTCTTCATCCAACGCTCCAGCAGGGAGTCCTGGAAAAACCTTGTATCTAACAGGGCTAGCAAAGATGCCAGGGATAGAATGTTCTTTACATGTGGTCCATGAAACTTAAACAAACTACTTATTGTTACATAGTCGGTGTTATCTCTTCCTGTTCTTTCGAATGGGGAGCGCCAGACCCTGGAGTCCTAACTCAATCCTTATTCAGGCAAAACAGTAGAGCGACCCTAGAACTCATTCTGAGGTGGCCTACAATACATTAACATTCCTGATGATAGTCACCTAACTGAGGCTAATTTCCCCCCACAGCAAAAACTGCTTTTTGAATTGCCATCTTCAACAGAGAGTAGCTCCTGGCAGCCTGAGTCTTGGAGGTCACATAGTCTGGCACAACTTGGATCCATCAGAGACTGTGGAAACTTAGTTAGAGGATTATCAGTGGAACAGCACAAGGTATTTTTTTAGGAGATAATATTTGCAAAAGGCGGATGACAGCCAAGTCACCAAGCAAAGTGCTGTAGAAAAACAAGTTTTACCTTATGTGACCCTTGTTTCAACTCCCCCTTACCCCAAACAAGAAACTGCAATAGGGCCAGATCCTTTTCCCATTTAAATCAATGGGAAAATTCCCTTTGGCTGCAATTGTGTAGGATCAGGCCCAGAAAAAAGTACAATTCCTCTCTGTAAACAAGGTAATAAAGAAGAGGAACTGATGTCTGAGGCAATTCATGTGAATTTCCTGGCAATGAGGGCACCAAAAACAAACAAAACGCCCCCCCAACACTTGTCAACAGCCAGTGGTTCTGCACTGAGTTTTATAAATCACTTTTTGGATACACAATGACCTTCCTTTGTCCCATATTTATTATTGTTTCATTTGCACTAAAGAAAGAATTGGGAAATATTTGGCAAATGGACTGGAAGCTTGTCTAGAAGCTATTCACTGTCTGTGCTCTCTGTCTGCGCTCTAAGCTCCTTTGTATGTTCTAGATGTACGCTAGGAAAAAGGTTGGGCTTAGCTACCAAATGTTAGCTAACTGCAACCTAAACTTGACTGCTGTTCCTTGTGCCCTACAGAGTCCTACAGCAAGGCCCTCAGCACATCACAACAGATATCCTTGCACCTCCCACAGAAACGGGGGGAGGAGGGAGAGGCTATTTTCCACTATGTCCAACAATTAAAAAAACCACAGAACGTAAGAATAGCCATACTGGGTCGGACCAAAGGTCCATCTAGCCCAGTATCCTGTCTTCTGGCAGTGGCCAATGCCAGGTGCCACAGAGGGAATGAACAGAACAGGTAATCATCGAGTGATCCATCCTCTGTCGCCCATTCCCAGCTTCTGGCAAATAGAAGCTAGGGACACCGTCCCTGTCCATCTTGGCTAATAGCCATTGATGGATCTATCCTCCAAGAACTTATCTAGTTCTTTTTTGAACCCTGTTATAGTCTTGGCCTTCACAACATCCTCTAGCAAGAAGGAACACAGATGTGCCTAGTCAGGGCATTCATTCCTTTCCAAACTGATGCCCATGTCCTACACTTACAATAAAATGCTCCTCTGTAATTTTCATGGGATCGCCTAGCTTCAATAAGTATTTCTCCTTCACTGACCTCCATGAAAGATCTAGTCACATAGGGTAGGGTGACCAGATGTCCCGATTTTTATAGGAACAGTCCCTATATTTAGGGCTTTGTCTTGTATAGGCGCATATTACTCCCCACCCTCTGTCCTGATTTTTCTCTTACACTGTCATGTCACCATAATGTAGGGAGAACCAAATGTTGTAGCCCATGCAGAACTGAGAGGAGAATTCTGCCCTTTGGGTGTAAACCTAAGGATACTACAAGATGATGCATAAATCATGTTTCATATCTTTGCAGCATCTCCCAAATGACTTGGGGGTAAGAGAGGACAAAGGGAAAACAAGAAAAAGGGTCATTGCTGCTGCAAGAAAACCCCAAATTTGAGATGTTTGCCCATAGATTTCTTGGCCATCACTTTTTCTCCTTTTTACTTTCTGCATTGAAATGGAAGAATGCCCAAAAGAGCTGGATCTAGGCTTTTCACCTAGTCTTGTGTCCCGCCTATTTGACTAAGGAGGGAATTTACAGGAACTTTGTACAGAGAAATATGAGCGTAGTTATAAAGATGCTAAATTTAACCTAGGAAATATCAGCTGCTGCCAGACAAAAATACCAATGAAATAATCCATAACAAGCAAAACCCAGCATTGAGAGAGAGCGTTTATTTAAAAATGCTCGTATGCTTTGCATTTCCTAGAAGTACCATTTTATTAAATAATCAAAAGGTTTAAAAGGGCATAACAATCTTAAATCTCAAGATGCCCATTGATTTGTTTCTTAATATGTTCTATAAAACCTCTTCGGCCACATGATGGGCATTGCGCCTTCAGGGGAAATGATACAAGGATCCCGAAACCCATCCTCAGTTCTTACTGAGTCCTTACCCAGGCAAAACACTAACCCTTGTCTCAGTGTAAGTGCTAGGATACATACTCCTTATTGTCTCCTGGGGTATGAATCACTCATGAAATCTATTTCAACAAAACTATTTCACCTTCTGCCCTGTGAAGTCATTTGATGGCACAAAACCCCTGTTCCATTGAGACTAATGGAAAAAAATAAGAGACATCCAGTCATAGTTTACAATGACTGTGCCAACAGCATGGACAATATTGTGTTTTCCCTTTTTGATGGGCAGTGTTTATTCTTCTACCAGCTGTATTCATTTAATGTGTTTGTTACTCATCTATTCTATTTCACCACTTGTATATTTAGCAGTTTGCAATAGAGAATGTGTTCTTTAAACTGTTTTTTCTACAGTTATGCCTTAAATGGGTCCACATTTACAGGGGTGGATAACATCACCCAATGCTAGCATACATGAGATGCTAGATTTATACCACGGCTGGTAGTAATTCAGAAAAAATCTTTTAAATATTGTGAAATTCATATGGTCTTTATTAATTGTACAATATCTAACTCTAAAAGTAGAAAACTTAAGACACCTAAGAATATCCATTCCAGGAAAAAAAAAAAAAAAAAAAAACAGAATAACACACGCACCATATACCTATATGGACATGAAATTAGTTGTGGAATGGGTTTCTTTAGTCTAGAATGTCAGAGTGTATCACGAATAAAGCATTTATGGCTGCTTTTGTTTTCAGATTCCATTATAGAGACAGAAAGCCTTATGGAAAACCACAGACCTGTTGACCTGTGTTGCTGCTCCTGGTTAAATGGCTTGAATTCTTGGCCTGGGATAGATCTTTTTTGATGTCCTTAGATAACACACTACATTTGGTTAACATAATTTTCCCATGACTGTTGTTATGGTTACTCCATACAATATGTACAGCTGAATCAGTATTTAGACAGTAATGGGGGCATCATTGGTAGTGAAGTCTGAATAGCAGCATTCGAACACCCTGCCCAGGTTTAAGGCCTCAATTCAGGAACACATCCTGATTCAGGAACGCACTAAAGCACATACCGCAGTGTAAATATGGGCTTTCCTAAGTCAAGGCCTAGAATTTTATTCCAAAGTGACTGCTGAAGATTACATTAATTATTAATCTCTTCACTGTTCAGCCAATTAACATTCTACTGAAAATGACGACACATGGTATCGTAACTGCTCTAGTTGGACTGGAGGTGCATCCAGCTACCTGTACCTGGCATGTATAATAGCAATGAAAAGGTTAGGAGTTTGAATCTGGCCTCCTCATAAAATGTAAAGGGCTACTGTGAACTAGGATAGTGTCAGTTAAAGGGCACATGGAACCTTTGAAGGGAATTCAGGCTTAGCACCGTTCATAGAATGTCAGGGTTGGAAGGGATCTCAGGAGGTCATCTAGTCCAACCCCCTACTCAAAGCAGGACCAATCTCCAGACAGACTTTTGCCCCACATTCCCTAAATGGCCCCCTCAAGGATTGAGCTGACAACCCTGGATTTAGCAGGCCAATGCTCAAACCACTGAGCTATCCCTCCCCCTTCAAGAGTGAACTTGCGGTATGTACGACAGATCCATTTTTATCCTAACTTGTTTTAAGATGAGTGGAGGGGGGAAAGAGAATTACCTTTACTTTCTTAACCTTGCTCTACAAGAAGGTAAAGTAACAAGAAAAATCTTACCAGAAACTTGGTAAATTTGCACTCGTTCTCTCTCTTTTTTTTTTTTCCTCCAAGTTTAATTACAAATCTTATCACAAGCTGATCCAAATGTGTTGCAAAGGAATAATTTCTAAGCTCTTTGCAAACCTGGCTTTTCTCTAGAAGTAGAGACAAGGCAGGGCTGGAGACCACCTGCATTTCTGTTGAGACTTCCACTTCCTCTCTAGTCCATTGTCCAGAAAACAGAAGGGCTGTCATGCCTGATTTTTCAGTCACTGAACTCCCACAGATCCCTTTGACTTCAGTCGGAAGATTTAAATGCTTAGCATCTCTGATAATCAAGCCCAATAGTTTACACACGTGAGTGCACGTGGGTGTGCAGAAGAAGAAGAAATCCCTCCAGATTGAAACTTGGGACACAGTGTCAGCACTAGAGCAAATTGTTGGTGCAAAAACAGCCAGGTAGATATTAAAATTAAAAAGTGATCTGAGTTTATTACAATCAAATATGTTCTAGGGCCACATTTTGAACCACCAGCCCCACAATTGTGCCCAGAAAACATACGTGCACATAAATAACTGCACTGGCAAAACCTTCGTTTTCTTTTTCTTCTTCTTTTTACCCTTTTTCTGTTCCCTTTTATAGAGAATATTTTCTATTAGAGTCACAAATGAGTAACAAACTATTTGTATATAAGACCATTATATTTCAAGACAAAGATTAGATTGCATGGGTCAAGCTAAGACCTTTCAAAAAATCCAATAGAACATTGACTAATCTGCTGTGATTCAAGAGAAGGAACAACAAGACCAATCATGCCTCTTTCTTCGAGCCCTGGTATCTAGAGTCAAACTCTGCCGTGCCTAATCAAGCAAACTTTTCATTGAAAATAATTGAAGTTTTCCACAATTATGAATTTGGTTGTAGGGCTCTATAATTAAACCACTCGCAGAATCTTCTTCTCCCACCAATAATGCTTAGCATCTGACTGAACCAACAAAACCCAGGAAGTTCAGAGTCAAAAGCTGAAATCATAACCATAGCACAACTGCTTGTGCCTACCAAATTCAAAGTCTCCAGTGGTGGGGATCTCCGCTATAATTTGCACTCTAATACAGTGCAAAGGAAAAATGGAATTTCAAGCAATACTTTTAATGTCCTAGCTTGTGGTAAATGAGATTCTTTGCATTGTTTAAAGAGAGATTTCCTTATGTAATTTAAGATACTTAAAATCTGTTCTAGTTATCTATCAGAGGGGTAGCTGTGTTAGTCTGGATCTGTAAAAAGCAACCGAGTCCTGTGGCACCTTTAAGACTAACAAATGTATTGGAGCATAAGCTTTCGTGGGTGAATACCCACTTCATCAGACGCATGACGAAGTGGGTTTTCACCCACGAAAACTTATGCTCCAATACATTTGTTAGTCTTAAAGGTGCCACAGGACTCTGTTGCTTTGAAAAGATTTTTGAAATTCCAAAATTTCACGGGCAATGTTTGGGTCCAAGGTTTTAGTTTATCTCCCTGTTGAGGTACAAGAAGATGTATAATATCAGCCACTATATTTGGATCTGGATCCCAGTTCAGATTTTAAACATCTCCACGAAGTGTGGGTATGTTCGGATCCAAGATTTTGGTTCAGGCCTATCTCAACACAGATCATTTTTGGAACAGCTGTTAGTGTTATATAGCCCCTTCCATACTAAGAAGCAGGTTTAGGCTTCATTGATGTGGATTATCAGTGGTACCCTATTTTAAACTGTTTTGGTGAAGGTGGACAGGGTCTTATGGAGAAGTCTGTTTGACTCAGGAAGCACAAACAAGTACAAATTGAAGTAAAGTAGTGAATTTCAAGAACTCACCACGTTCTCTGTGTTCCCTGTCCCATTGGCAAGCTGGCATTCTTCTGCATGACCATTACAGAAGCAACTTCCCCGGACAATCAGATCATAGATAGCATAGTGGGCAAACCTCTGGGGTTTCTCCAGCAATCCCAAGCCTTGGCAGGGACACTCCTGTCTTTTTAATAAAAGGAGGCGCAGGTTGGTGAGTTTCAGGAGGTCTTGGGCCTCAGGACCATATGGGTTTTCGATCTTGTTGGTTGGAGTTAAGGCACGATAGATCACCTAGGAGGCAAACAGAAAACACATCCCTGAGGAGATGCAGCACCCCTGTGTATGTGCAATCCAGACAAAAGGATGCTCAGGAAAGAATAATATTCGCCATTTGGGAGGCTTCTCACAGACTTAGTCATGGTGGACAGGTATGAGGCACCAGGTGGTGGCGGACTGTGACAATTCAGAGGAATACTGGTGTTGTAAATACAATACTGTCCCCACTTTTCTACACCACTTTCCACCTGAGCATCTCAAAGCATTTAAAAAAAATACCTTCAGCCTCCCAATACCTCTGTTAGGTAGATAGTCTCACCATTCTAGAGTAGTATAAACTGAGGCACAGGGAGGTAAGGTGATCTGCTCAAAGCCACACAACTGGTTTGTGATAAAGCTGAAAATAGAAGCCAGGAATCATGAGTCAGTCCCCGAAACTAACGACCAGAAAACACAGCCTGTCACACCACTGTTAAACATTAGGATAAGCAGATTGTTTTAAAGACTGAGCCAAATTATTAATTAGGAGGGGTGAGAGAGAGAGAATCTGCAGTGTTCCAACAGTTCAGATGCAGGAATAAAGGCATCCTATAACTGCTGGACATAAGAGGCAAGGTTATTGTTTGTTTGGAGTTTTCATGTTGCTGAGAGAGGCGATTCATGTTACAGATTACAGAATCCCAAAGGAGTAATCGTTTTTTTTTCTTGGTATCAATGCTCTGATTTTGTGTTTAACAAAGGCTGCAGGAATATGTCCTATTTTAGCTTGGATTCCACTTTGACTCTTCCTCTCTTCAGGATCTTTTCTTTTTATTGTGAGGGTGGGTGGTGGAGATAGAGGGGTGACAGGGAACTAGAGAGCTGGTTGCATTAGTTCCCAGGCTGAGGTTCCCTTTATAGATGTGCTGGTCTCTGATTTGAGAGCTATTTTCTCCTCTGGCTGAGTTTTGCCATCATAGCAGAGGTACTTGCCCTCGGGGTTCTTTGGCCCTGCTTTATGGGCAGTGACAGTCTCTGTCTGACTAACTCTATCCGTGGAGTGAAAGCTTTGTTTCCATAGGGATTCCCTCTCTCTCTCTCTCTCTCTCTCTCTCTCTGGATTTTCTTTTTTAGTGGACAGACAAGTTTTAAATACTTGCTGTGTGTAAAATATTTCTTCCGTTCCTTTTTGTTTGCAGGGGCCAGAAAAGAGCTGGTGGTTTGTGCCTAATAGATAACTCTGTTGTGTGTCGATGGCACTTGGGAGATAAACCCCCTTAAAATAACAGAGTCAGCTTCCTGTCTCAGTAGCAGACCTGCACCTGACAGAGCTATGCCACAGTGCCAGCAGCACATTTCATGCCTTTCCACAGCGTTTTCTATTTTATAACTTTCCCTGTTTTTTATTCTCTCCTTTTATTCTGCAGAGCCATCCACAGAGTTGCAAATGACCCTGTCTGCTCAGACCAGAGATGTCCACATTCCCTTGTTCAATGGAGCTATGGGCAGATTGCCCAGCCTGTGCAACCCAGGTGCCTACATTCCCCTGATCAATGGAGCCATGATAAAATAGCCTAGTCCTTTCTGCCCAGATGTCCACATTCCCCTGATCAATGGAACCATAAGCAAATGACCCATTCAGTTTAGTCCATGGGCCCAACATTCCCCTGATCGATGGAGCCATAGGTCAATGACCAAATCTCTTTAGAACTGGATCCTACATTTGCTTATCAATGCAGTCATAGGCAAATGACCCAGTCTGATAGATCCAAAGATCAACATTTTTAGACTGCTAGAGCCATGTGGGAATATAGTGGTGTATTCACTCCTAGTTCTTAATTATACCATGTGCAAACATAATACTTGACACTTCTATAGAGCCTTCCAACATGAATTGTCTCAAAGCAAGTTATAAATAATAACATATGAAGCCCTGAAACAACCCTCTGAGGGTCTCTCGCACTGGCACAAGGGAGCCGAGGCCCAAAAAAAGTTGATCAGTCTGTTTAATCTGTGTTCTCGTCGTCTCTGTACAAGCTCCATTCTTCATGCTTACCATCAAGCCACCAGGACACCCGAGAGACCACAAGTTGGAGGAAAAAAATATTTTAGTGGCATCTTTCACTTTGACATGTCAGCTGAGGAATACTGACTGGCGTGGGTTTAAGAGCTGGAAGATCTGGATTCTAGTCCCAGCTCTGCCACTGACCTCCTGTACAACCATGGGCAAACCATTTAATCTATCTGTACCTCAGATTCCCTATCTGTAAAATAGGGAATCATAATACTGATCTACATCACAGGGTAGGTTGTGAAGTTTAATTCATTAATGTTTGTGCAAAGATTTGGGATTTTCAATAGAAAAGTGCTATAGAAAGATCAAAGCAGTATTTTTACTATTATTACATACATCTCTACCCAGATATAACGCGACCCGATATAACACGAATTCGGATATAATGCGGTAAAGCAGTGTTCGGGGAGGTGGGGCTGCGCACACCAGTGGATCAAAGCAAGTTCAATATAACGCAGTTTCACCTATAACGTGGTAAGATTTTTTTGGCTCCCGAAGACAGCGTTATATCGAGGTAGAGGTGTATCTTGAATCATATTTAAATCTGAGGGAAATAGAAGTGCATTGGCATATGCTGGCAATAAATTTGGCCCCGTGTAGTGTAATATTAGCAATCTTTTTATATATTAGTGTAAGCCACATTTTTCAGGTAGTGATTAGTGATTTGGGTATCCAGTTAATTGCCCATCCTCTCCAGATATTAATAGGTATCCTATGTAGCAGTGAGTTCTTTAGGCTGAAAGAACGGCTACAGGGTGCAAGCTCTCACTACTATTCTGCCTGCTTTCATGAAGATGTTTTGCATTTCCTTTCTTAACCTGCCACCTTGGAAAATACTTGGACTCCTTCAGGGGGAGTTGCTCTGACATTTCCAAATCCTCTTAGAGCTCCGAGTACCTACCCATCAGCAGAGATATTAATAGCCTTGGAAGTCCCATGGCCTCCATTTACGGAACAGCAATATTCTGTTCCATGTGAGACACAAGAATTTGCTTACATGATTAATTCATGATGTACTTCTGCTTTTTAGAATCAGCTCAATGGTGAGATTAGAGTTGTTTATCCCGATCTTTCCCAATGAAAGATTTTTACATTAAAACCTAATTCCAGTGACCTAACACAAGTGAACTCATGTATATGTTCTTCCCGGGCTCAGCAATCACTGGCTCCTCGCTAGCCTTCACTATTACAAGAATCACAGAAACTGAAGGCTCCTTCCACACTAGGGAAATTTGCACCGGAGTGCTAACGTAGACATGTTGCACTAATGCAAAGTGGAGTTTGAACTGGTGTGACTTACTCTGCAGTAAGTCAAAGAAGAGCAAGTCTTGCTTGACACTGGTGCAGTGTGTCGTTAAGGGTTTGCACAGGTGTCTGGAGTGAGTCACCTGAATGCATGCCCCATTTTGCACTGGTGGAGCACACCTGCATTAGTGTTTGATTCCGTTTAGCTACACCAGTGCAAATTTCTCTAGTGTACACAGAGCCTGAGTTTCAGATTCTTCAATCCATCACACTGCCTGGAGGAGAACTATGGTCCTTGAAATCCTGAAGATAAAATCTGTTATAAACGAATGATTGTGTAGTGTAATTACTGTTTCTTTGTTGCCTATTTATTTTTTTTCCTGACCTTGCTTACATTTTATTATTGTTTTATCATTAGTTGATCAATTGTTTTTTATATATGTTATGATGAAGGCCAGTAGGCATAATATAAAATACTGGTATTTATCAGGTGGGATCTGACATCTCATCTGATATATGCTTCCAGGAATAATTTATTAATAAATACAAGTCTACTAAAAATGTTTTTGCTAAAAAAAAAGATGATCAAATTGTATTTGTTTGTTTTCATTCCATCGGAAGGAACGCTGCCCTAGTTAGAAGTCAAATATATCCAATGATCGTATATATTGCTTGTGTGCTGCATACAGATTTTTTTTGTGACTTAGGAAGACCCTAAAGTCATTTCAATTAGTTACTCATTTCATAGGTCTGAGGAACTACAAAAAAAAGAGGCAAGGTGTTCTTGTGGCTAAAGAAAAGTTTGAGGAGATCTGGGTTTTAGTCAAAGCCCTGACGTAGACATCCTGCATAGCCTTAGGCAAGTCACTTAGAAACTGCTCCTGTTTAAATCCATGGGAACTTTCCCAGTGACATCAATGACCTCAATCACTACATGCCTCAGTTTATCCACTGGTAAAATGGGGATAAGAACCCTTAGCTCCTTTACAGGAGAGTGAGGGGATTAATTCATTAATGTATGTAAAGTGCTTTGAGATTCCCAGATGGAAGATTAAGTGAAAAATATTAATTTTAACTATTATCATTATTTTTTAAAAGGTGGCCATCTAAATAATGTCTGTGCTGGTGGTTTGAAAGATCACTAGATTAGAAGTGGATCTAAGGCTTAATAAACTTATAATGCCCTGGGCCATGGAAAGAGACAGTCTACACTGAAAGCTCTCAAATTATCTGATGCTCTGAGATCTGACCTTATCGTTAGTTTACAGGGCTGGGTTGTGCATTCTGAATTGTACGAGGCAGATTCTTGTCATACAAAGAGACATTTGACTTTTACATTTTGTTTACCTTACGGAAAACTTAATTTGATTATTAGCTTTCCCTGGGTCAGTTGCAAGTTTGGCATCCCAACAACGTTCCTGGAAAAAGGTCAGGAGAATGTAATAAACAAGTAATGGTGTTGTTCCTATTATTCTGATGCCAACTCTTGATCGGGATAATTCAAAGATGGCTTCCCAGTATGTGACATTCATCAGAAGGATATTCTATTCTATTTAAATCCATCAACGTGGTATCTGAGCCTTTCTGCTACCACACTTTCTGCCCTACATTTTTGAGAACCTTTCCCCAACATTAGTGTGTAGGTTTAGTGAGAGTTGTCTGTGCATATCTAAAGGACAGTCTTCTTCTCAATGGTCATTATAGATCCCATTCCGATAAATGCTGAGCTACTTTTTCCATTGAATTTGCTGGGAGTTGAGGGCTCTCAGCATCTCCTTAGAGGTTCTCAAGATCTTATGGAAATAGATTGTAAGTCCTGAGTTACCCTTATGACCAGAAACTGAAATTGTAGCTGAAAGCTTAGTAAGGATTTTCGTGCTTAAGTGCAGATCTGCTATGGAGTGCCCATTCATCACCTTAGTTCCCCTTCCCGCTCACACTTCTAATTTTCATCAGTCATTCAGCCATGATTCATAAAGATGGACATTATCCTTAGGGTGACCAGATGCCCTGATTTTATAGGGACAGGCCTGATATTTGGGGTTTTGTCTTATATAGGTGCTTATTACCCCCCCTACCCCATCCCGATTTTTTACACTTGCTGTCTGGTCACCCTAATTAACCTGGTCTGCCCTGACCATCCTAATAGCCAGGAAGTTAGCAGAATCCAGTTCAAAACTAATCAAGACAGCCATCTTTAGGGGATGTGTTTTTCTGTTCACCAGCTGGCACAGCATCATAGTGGATGATATTTTATCTCCAGTCAAGAGGGTCATCTTCATTCCAGAGACAATGTCTCAGATTTTTGATTTCTTGCCATTCACTGAATCCATGTTTTGCTTCTCCACTCTTGAGGCAGATAATTTTGTTTTTTTAACATGATCTCCTAGCCTGCAGTAGTCAGAAAAGATGTGGACACAACAAAAGCTCCCCTCATAGCCTCAGGTCAAGGAATATGAGTCACGCGTGCAGGGCAGTTCCTATGCATGCTCTCCTACAAAAGAAGATCCTTGTGCAGAACAAAAAATGGATATTGCAAATCATCGCTAAGATATGCTGATCACGTTGCATGCAATTGGCTTAATGAGGACAATAATGTCCCTGCACTCAAAGCATGCCCGTCAGAAAGAAGCCATAATAAAAACTTCCATCAATCCAAAATGTTCTTCAGTAGTAGGTTACTTGCAAGTTGATTTAGTTCTGAAGGGTGTAATAAGCATTTTCACCTCTCAAATTTTCCTACCCTTTAACAGATGTTATATGATCAATCTAATGGAACTACAGTGCTAAATGCATTATTCCATCCTGCAATGCAAGAGTGTTCTTTGTCCTGTTTCAGAACATCATTAGAAAAACACATCATTAGAAACACACAGAAATTCCAGTTTTCTTTTTAGCTATTTGAGCATCTCATCGATTTGCGGAACAGGTTTGCTCCAAATCACTGCATTTCCATCCTTTCATTATGGACAGTAAAACTATGGAACAATTAAAAAACAAAATATGGCAGTTTATTAAATAAAAATCTATGCATTTAATTTTTGTTTTGCACCTATGATCCCGTTAAACCCAGCTACAAAGTGACATCTTGGGTTAGTTCTATGCTTTCCAGCACAGTGAGGGGGGCTGATACCTCTTCAACTTACATTTGCTTTGGGCTATTTCAGTGATCAAATCTTCCATTCAACATCCAGCCTTATCATCAGTATGGCGGCTCCGTTTTGGATTCAGAATATCCAAAACATTTCTCCTAAATTCATCTCATACCTATGCAGGGCAATCCAAACAGTATGTCAGAGCAGCCGTCTGCTGCTGGTGGTTGCTGTTGCTGGTTGGTGGTAGAGTAATGCACAGTCTGAGAGGAATTATTCATTGCTTAGAGGTCAGAAGGCAATGGGAAAGGACCCTGTGCGATGAAGGGAAAAACTATTTCACTAGGAGGGTGGTGAAGCACTGGAATGGGTTACCTAGGGAGGTGGTGGAATCTCCATCCTTAGAGGTTTTTAAGCCCGAATTGACAAAGCCCTGGCTGGGATGATTTAGTTGGGGTTGGTCCTGCTTTGAGAAGGGGGTTGGACTAGATGACCTCCTGAGGTCTCTTCCAGCCCTAATCTTCTATGATTCTATAAAAGTTAGAGACAGACAATACTGAAATGTCAATCAACTCCCTTCCTTCTCCCCCCGCCCAAACTTTTGTGGTGTAGATATAATAATATAATTTCATTATATAAAGCAATGCTGTGCCATCATCTAGAATACTATGTTCAGTTCCAGTCCCCCTTCTCAAACACGATGTAGCAGAAAGAGAGGAGATCTAAAGATAGGCAGTGAGAATGAATAGAGGTGATGTTTAGTCTCCGTGATCCATTTTGTCTTTGGCCCTTCTGCTGAGACTACCAGCAAGGTGTCAAGTGGTGTTGAATTAGCACTTGTCCCATGTTTTGCAGGATCATCCCAGTTTCTTCAAATAAGTCCCACATCCTGCAGGGAAGGACTGCAGGATAATTTAAATGTCCCAAAACTTGCCCCAGGCCTATACAACATCATGATCTTGCAACATTTCATCAGGACCTGAGGCCATTTCCATAAGGCCATCACACTGCAACGCAACATGATGTTTCCTCTTAAGGCAACGAGTGTTTTCTGAAACCCAAACTGCAAACACCTGTGTGATGGTTTCTGTGATGTGGACGCCTGTCTGCTAGGAACTGGACTGAGAACAATGAAACTCATTTCACACTGGCTGCCAAACAGCAATAAAAAAGTAACAACGTCCAGTCGTGGTTAGATTGGATCTGATGACCTAGGCTGGATTCTGATGGGAAAGGCACCATTGCCCATCACCAACACCGCTTCTTCTCTACCTTTCCTATGCAAAACTTCTTGAAAGATTTCCGAAGAACCAATCTGCAGAACAGAGATCTAATGGAAATCTAAGCTGCCACTGTCTTGGTGATCATAGTAATACATAGAAAAACCACAGAGCAGTTAATAAATTATCTTCTGCGTGGAGTTAAAAACAAAAACCATGTAAATTATCCACCAGGCTAATAACTTCTCTCATAAAGAGATTTTTTTTCTCAATTGAGACTTGAAAAAAGAAGTGGCAGCTTCTCCAAGCTTTTATATAACAGCGTGAGGATGAGAAATCTATTTGGTATCTGCTGCCCGGCATGTCAGGAAGTGCAGAAATAATGCTAGAAAAACAGTGTGTTTTTTCTGGCTAGTTTACAAGCTGCCAAACAAATATCCCTGACCTGGCTCATTATAAACCTGGTCAGAATGGGTTGCCCCTGGCTCTCTGCAGTTCATAAAACAGGGAGGCAGGCCCCCAGACTGTCCCCTCTCTGCCCCAGTTGTTTCTTCCAGGTTCAAGTCACCCTCAGACACAATCCCCATGTATCTTTAAGCTTGTCCTCCAGAGAAGTGAAGCCTGGCAGTGTTATCCACTTGTTTATTCTGCCGGCGTTAACTGCTTCCCGCCAATATGCCTCTGCATTTTCTCTCCTCTACAGCTCAAGTTAAACTAAATGCTGAACAGACAACCCTAGTCATAACATTTGGGCACTTGCCTTCAAGAGTGACTAATCCCTCGTCGAATCCTTTCCAGCTGGAAGTTGGAAGAATCCATGGATCACGCTCAGCTCGGTTTGCTATGCCTGCTGCAGATCTCCTGGACATTTCACTAGACCATTCGACTCCGTCCCTTGCACCTCAGCTATTAGGGGGCTTGATCTTGCAGAAAGATGAGCAATCCCATTTGTCATTGACTTCGATGCTTTGTTGAATCAGATCCTTAAATAGCTGCTGATGCCTCATTGAAAATCTTGTAAATTATTAGCATATCCACATATTGCAGGTAAAGAGAGGGCTCTTCCATCTTTTATTTAAGGGCATTTGCTTGAAAATAGTTTCCCCTGCTTAAAGGGGCACCAAAATGCAAGTTCACCGAGGGTGCCATTTTCCCTAAGGCCGGCCCTGCTTAAGAGATCACCTGGGCCTGCTGCTTATCCCTCTGTGGAGCCCTTAACATTGTCAGTTCACTAATCGTTGTGAGGCCACAAGTAGATTATGGTGGCAAGTGGGAGGAATAAGCAATGGGTCCAAATCTTGCAGCCCTGACCTCTCTGTCCCTAATCAGGAAAAACTATGATTGTAGTAATAAGAGTTTTGCTTGAGAAAGGACTGAGCAAATATTGTGCATGGCTATCCCTCTTCCCACCCCTTTGCAGCACTGTCCTCTTCTTTCTGGACTCTGAACAGGACCCTCTGTGGGTCAGGCATCTGTATGTCCAGGTACGCTACGCGCACATAACCCTGTCCCCTGCACTGGTCCCTATAAAGAAGCACTGAGTTTTGAGAGGATTTCCCCATGTAATGCAGAGCCTCCTCTGGGGTAGCAGCTACCCAGGGAGTTTCTAGCAGTGTTGCTCCATTGCAGTTAGGGGGGGCAGAGACCCGGGGCCTCCATGGTGATGGCTCTGCCCGATGTTTGAGCAAATTGGTGCTTGTGAAGCAGAGAGCTGCACCCCCTTACACCAGGTCTGAATTTGACCCTCACCGTGTTTTTTTTTAATAGGAATACTTAAAAATCTGTTAGTTTAAAAGTGACATCTTTGCCAAACAGGCAGCACGGGGCACTCCCATACCCAAGGGGGTCACCGTGGTTTAGACAATGAAGAGTGTACAGGTCTTCCAAGCAAGGCACATTTCACACGTTGCCTAGGAACCAGTTACCTTAGTCAGGCATACACAATTTCTCTCCCCCCAGTGAATTCCAGTAATGGGCTTATTCTATCACACTTCACTGGTGTCATCTGTCACACAGACACGCACAGAATTTGATTTAAAACTCACTTATACTCTTCAGACCCAATATCGTAGGGTCTTATTTCTGATCATCAGCTCCTGAGGCTGTAAGTAGGACACTGTGATACAGACCCTGCATGTCAATGCCTTACTTTTATACAAACATCTTATTCTACAGAGAAGAACATTTGTTTCCATTTCTGGATGCTCTAGTTTATTAAAAATGTGCTCCTAATGTCCCACATCCTTGAATGCCCGTGCTGTCAGTATGCAGGTTCTAGAATTTCCATCCTTATCTCCACCAGATGGGATCTGAACTCCCAGGCTTCTGAGCAAACCAAAGTCCGACTGCAATATTGAATTAATTTAACCTTTTGCCTTGGCCACATCTTCAGTTAAATTATCTGTCCCTATCGATAATATTAGTGCTGGTACCTACATACAATAGTGAGTGGTGCCTTAGAAATGTAGACGTATAGACAAGTAGTAAAAAGTTCAATCTACTGATGCATAATGCCACACAGAAGCATTACTGTAGACAGATGTTTTACTGTAGGTGAACAAATCTTCTAAAAAATGTTATTCCATAGAGTTATGCTGGGGGTTGGATGAAGCTGGTGGGCGTAACAGCCATCCTTCATTTGGGATAAATGTAAGAAGCAACTAAGCTCCTTTTGGAGTATAATAGCTAAAGCCAAAAGGAGCCACTGCCCAAAACATACACCACATGCAAGGCTGGTCAGGAACAGAGCTATGTGGATAGAGGGGTTTCACTGGGAGTTGAATGCAAACACAGATGGCAGAATATTGCTTTGGTGGAGGTGTGTGTGTATATATGTGACCAGATGCAGCCAGAAACATCACAGACACAGAGAGAGAAGGCAGCAGAAAGTCAAGGATAGCTAGAGAAGAACTTGTAATGTGATCAAGAGAAAGGTAAAAGAGAGCTTTTGGGGTACTGTGCTGGCTGGAAAAAGAGGCTTGGAATAATGAGCAAGGAAATGGTCTCCTCTTGTTTGATTCTTACTGTGTTCAGGGAAACAGGACTTTGTGTGCATTCTTTGTAAATAAGCAGGATTGCGTCAAAGAAATCCCTGACCCATTATCAATTTTTCCTCCTAACAGAAACAACCTGCAAGACCTTGAATATTGGCTACCAGCTCAGGTCAAAAGGGGTAATACTAGCATCTTAATCATCTGAACATTAATTGGTAACTTCAGTTGGGAACAAGTTAGATAATTTCTCAGAAGTTACCACCTTGTGCTATGAGTTCACCAGCTCTCACGCAAAGCTGGCTTCAGCAACTGGATGGGGGAACGCCAAAGAAAACAAAGGATGCTGCAGGAAATAGCATTGGGGATTTCTTAGGTGGCACTCTTCCTTCTGAGTCAGTACTGAATCAGTGTCCCGGGGGCACTGTGCAGATATAGGTGACATCTTTAGAATAAGATGTAAAAACTCAGGTTATGACCACATGTGGTTAAAAATCCCATGGCACTTTTTGTAAGAGTAGGACTGTTAGATCAATGGTTCTGATCAACTTTCACTTTTGGTAACTACATTCCGCCTCCCACTCTCCGTCCATCAGTTTCATTAGAATAAAAATCTGTTGTGTCATGGTCCTGGCTCAGAATGTCTAATGCATTTGTACCCCAGAAATACCCACATTTCAGTGATGATGGTGAATTAAGTGGTCCTCATAAAGGCTGTCCAGAACTTCAGGATCCTTTGGGATTATGGGTGCCATATAAATGAAAGATTATTAATGTTATTGCTGCATATCAGTATTCCTCTTCTTGTTCTCCGGGAAGCTGTTGTATCATGTTGCTGTGCGCTGCTACACACCTGCTACATTTCATTGCAGAGGTGGCTGAACTTCAGTGGTGGGTAGGGTGACCAGACAGCAAGTGTGAAAAATCGGGACAGGGGTTGCGGTAATAGGAGCCTATATAAGAAAAAGACCCAAAAATCGGGACTGTCCCTATAAAATCAGGACATCTGGTCACCCTAATGGTGGGTGAAGTGATCCTATCTGTTTTTAGTTCATTCATCAGTTTGTAGAACTATTTGGGCTCTTCAAGGTTGTAAGGTCTATGTAAATATATTATTATTATTAATAATCTACATTTCCAGCATATTATATTGGCTCGATGATAAATTGAACTTTTTTTGCTACACAAAATGACATTTGTCATTGCAGAGACTTGTGTTGGATGAAGCTTTTACTGTCTGATTTTCTGCCCTCCACATCTCAGATTTAATTTAGCAGCAACACATGGTCTTAATGATATTCTCCAAGGTTAAATAAAAATGTAAGCACAAACCAAAGTGTTACAGAGACAGGGGCTTTTGTTACAGAGGCAGGGGAAAGAAGTATGGTTTGTGATTAAGGCCTGTGTCATAACTATAAAGGGAAGGGTAACAGCTGTCCTGTGTACAGTACTATAAAATCTTTCCTGGCCAGAGACTCCAAAATCCTTTTCCCTGTAAAGGGTTAAGAAGCTCAGGTAACCTGGCTGGCATCTGACCTAAAGGACCAATAAAGGGACAAGATTATTTGCAAGGGGGGGGGGGGGGGGGAAGACTTTTGTTTGTGGCAGAAGTGGGATCATTTAAACCCAAAAGCCAGTAAGATTTTTTTTTCCTTCTAGCTGCTTGAAAAGCAGAGCTGGAGGTAGATAGATGCATATCTTATCTCTCCTTGCCTGAAGGCAGAGGTGTTAAGTTCTTTTAACAAGGTCCTTTGTTAAAAGGAGTGTTCAAATGAGCAAACTTGACTGGTAAAAGAAATTTACAAGCTGAATTGTTTTTTTTTTCTTTTTACATCCTCGGGAGTAGCTAGTTAGAAAGTCTCTGTTAACTCAGCAGCAGCCAGAGCTGAGAGCTTCCCAGTTTCAGTCAACTGCAGAGGGGGTGACCCAGCACAAAAAAAACCAGGAAAATGACTACCAAAAAAGTAGCTAAAAAAATAGAAATGGCCAAACTAGAAACAGAAGAAAATAAAAGAAAACATCAGAGACTGCTTCAATTAACAAAACTCAAGACAGAGCAGAGAGCAAGAGAAGAAAAAGCCAAAGAGGAGGCCCACAAGAGAGAGATGGAGCTCAAAGGAAAAAAGGATGGTGGCGTGGAAAAGGTGAACCTCTCCATGACCCTTGAACGGCTGCAGCAACAGCAGATCAAGGAGCTGTGCACAAGCTTTGCATCAATTTTCTCAGCCACTCCAGAATGAACCGAACGGGCATACCACTCCATTGACACAGGTAATGCTCACCCAATGAGAACCCCACCCTACCGGGAGTCACCTCATGCCAAAACTGCTATACAAAGGGAGATCCAGGACATGCTACAGATGGGTATAATCCGCCCCTCTAATAGTGCATGGGCATCTCCAGTGGTTCTAGTTCCCAAACCAGATGGGGAAATATGCTTTTGCGTGCACTACCGTAAGCTAAATGCTGTAACTCGTCCTGACAACTATCCAATGCCACGCACAGATGAGCTATTGGAGAAATTGGGACATGCCCAATTCATCTCTACTTTAGACTTAACCAAGGGATACTGGCAAGTACCCCTAAATAAACCCGCTAAGGAAAGGTCAGCCTTCGTCACCCAGGCAGGGGTGTATGAATTCAATGTACTCCCTTTCAGGTTGCAAAATGCACCCGCCACCTTCCAAAGACTTGTAAATGGTCTCCTAGCGGGATTGGGAAAATTTGCAGTTGCCTACCTCGATGATGTGGCAATTTTTTCTGATTCATGGGCAGAGCACATGGAGCACCTGGAAAAAGTCTTCGAGCGCATCCGGCAGGCAGGACTAACTGTTAAGGCTAAAAAGTGTCAAATAGGCCAAAACAAAGTAACTTACCTGGGGCACGAGGTGGGTCGAGGAACTGTAAATCCCCTACAGGCCAAAGTGAATGCTATCCAAAAGTGGCCGGTTCCAAAGTCTAAAACACAGGTCCAATCCTTCTTAGGCTTGGCTGAATATTATAGGCAATTTGTACCCCACTACAGCCAAATCGCCGCCCCGCTGACAGACCTAACCAAAAAGAACCAGCCAAATGCAGTTCAGTGGACTGATAAGTGTCAAAAGGCCTTTAACCAGCTTAAGGCAACACTCATGTCTAACCCTGTGCTAAGGGCCCCAGACTTTAACAAACCGTTCCAAGTAACCACAAATGCGTCCGAGTGAGGCGTGGGAGCAGTTTTAATGCAGAAAGGACCAAATCAAAAATTCCATCCTGTCGTGTTTCTCAGTAAGAAACTGTCTGAGAGGGAAAGCCATTGGTCAATCAGCAAAAAGGAATGCTATGCCATTGTGTACGCACTAAAAAAGCTACGCCCATATGTTTGGGGACGGCGTTTCCAACTACAAACAGACCATGCTGCGCTACAGTGGCTTCATACCGCCAAGGAAAATAACAAAAAACTTCTTCGGTGGAGTTTAGCTCTCCAAAAATTTGATTTTGAAATACAACACATTTTGGAAGCTTCTAACAAAGTGGCTGATGCACTCTCCTGGGAAAGTTTCCCAGAGTTAACTGGTTAACAATTGTTCTTGAAATGAAACATATTGTTAGTTTTTATATAATCAGTAGTATGTCTAAAGGTACATGTGTCTTATTAACTCTGTTTTCTCCTAGAACTCCAGGAAGAAATCACAGCCAGTGTGGAACCAAACGTCCAACACTATCTGTGATTTGGGGGGCGTGTCATAACTATAAAGGGAAGGGTAACAGCTGTCCTGTGTACAGTACTATAAAATCTCTCCTGGCCAGAGACTCCAAAATCCTTTTCCCTGTAAAGGGTTAAGAAGCTCAGGTAAACTGGCTGGCATCTGACCTAAAGGACCAATAAGGGGACAAGATACTTTCAAATCTTGGGGGGGGGGAAGACTTTTGTTTGTGTTCTTTGTTTGAGAGAGCATTCGTTCTCGGGACTGAGAGGGACCAGACATCAATCCAGGTTCTCCACATCTTTCTAAACAAGTCTCTCCTATTTCAAACTTGTAAGTAAATAGCCAGGCAAGGCGTGTTAGTTTTCCTTTGTTTTCTCAACTTGTAAATGTACCTTTTACTAGAGTGTTTATCTTTGTTTGCTGTACTTTGAACCTAAGACTAGAGGGGAGTCCTCTGAGCTCTTTAAGTTTGATTACCCTGTAAGGTTAATTTCCATACTGATTTTACAGAGATGATTTTTACCTTTTTCTTTAATTAAAAGCCTTCTTTTTAAGAACCTGATTGATCTTTCCTTGTTTTAGATCCAAGGGGGTTGGATCTGTATTCACCAGGAGTTGGTGGGAGAAAGGAGGGGAATGGTTAATTTCTCCTTGTTTTAGATCCAAGGGGTTTGGATCTGTATTCACTAGGGAATTGGTGAAGGTTTTTCAAGGCTTCCCAGGGAGGGAATCCATTGCAAATGGTGGCAGCGGAACCAGAGCTAAGCTGGTAGTTAAGCTTAGAAGTTTTCATGCAGGCCCCTACATTTGTACCCTAAAGTTCAAAGTGGGGATACAGCCTTGACAGCCTGTGATTCGGGACACCTGGATTCTACTCCTAACTTTACGAGAAGCCTCCTGTGCGACCATGGGCAAATCATTTCGCCTTTCTGTGCCTCAGTTTCTCCATCTGTAAAATGGCAATAATGCCATTTATGTGTGTTCTGAGGTGTGATGCATTAGATTTTGTAAAGTACTAAGAGCCTTGATCAGAAGGTGCTATAACAATGCAAAATGGTATTAGGTGTTTAGAGAGTATGTTGATGAGTGCAAAAGAAATAACCAAACGGAAAACGGAAAAGTGCAGTTGTCTTAAATGCAATGCCACTTTCCTTATTTCATGTTTTAAAAAAATCATATTCACTAATTAGCAGAGCTACAACTTAAACAACAGGACAGTCTGGGAGTCAGACCAGCGGCCACAAATTTCCAATACGTGCACGATCCATATGTATAGGTCTTATGCTGCCAATGCACAGGGGTGAATTTCGCCCTTCACCCCTCTATCCCTCAGCTTCCCAGCCTGATAATAAATCCTTAACCCCTCAGCAGCTGTGACGTAATAAGCACCACTGGAATTCCTACAATTTCATTTTAAGCAAACCAGGACATCTCCTCGCACATCCTTGCTTATTTTGCAGTCAAGTCCCAATGCCAAACCTGGGACAGCATGATCACTTCTGTAACTACATATTGTGATGCCATAAATAGGACTGTGACCTCACTAAAGGATCTTACAGAAGATGTAGTAAGGCTCTCGGAGGCACTTATTCAAATATGAATATCTATGATTACAGCCAAGTGAACCCAGGAGATGTCTAGCCATTCATGTATAACTGTTCTCTTTTTCTTCAGATTTGTTCACATAACATAAGAGAGGCAGTATAGTCCAATGGAGAAGGCATTGGACTTGGTTGGAATCCAGAGACTTAGGTTCTAAGCTCGGCTATCTCATCAACCTGCTGTGTGATCTTAGGTAAGTCACTTCTCCTCTCTGTGCCATCGGTAAAATGTGAATAATGATACTTACCCCCCTTGCCACCTGAAGTGCTTTGAGATCTATGGATAAAAAGTGCTATATATGAAGTAGCTATTTTATTAGTAAATAATTAATAACTCCTCTTTAAAGAGACATTGTCAGTATAAACATAGTGTATATTTCTTTAAAATCATCTCCTTTTCTATCTAATGGATTAACACAGAACGAGTTTTACAAATCTAATTTACTGTTCAATATTTATGCTAGTTTCCCATTTTCCCCCTAACTTCATTCAGCTTGGACAATGAAACTAGGTTGGTCAGTTTCACTTCCTGTTTTTAAACAGTTTCACTTCCTAATCCTCAGGCACTAGCAAAATATTGCATGTGGCAACACTGAAAGTGACTGTTTACATTAAAGATGATTTGACTGACCTAAAAAAACCCATGAAAGCATTTGTATTCCCTTTTTTTTCCTGAAACTTCCCCTTTGTGTTCCCCTCACCTCCTCTTTTATTTTCTTAATGTAAAACCTAAATGTTGTGCCTACCTTTATTTACTGATTTGGACAGTATCCCTTTCAACACGTAGTCCCTGATTTTTAGCCAGTTTTTAACTGACCCTCTAAATATGGTCCAAATGTCTGTTATCACTTACCTCCCCTCTAGTGCAAGGCACTGCGTCTGAATACCTCGAAGTGCACAGAGAGCCCTCTTCAATAAGATCATCTTGAAGCCCAAACGTTGCTGTACAGTTGACGGAAAAATATTTGTAGGGCCTCCACGTCTGGCCATTGTCCTGAGACCTCTCCAGTACCATAGCACCTGGGCGTGGTGACTTGAACACTACTATGACGTGAGTCAAGTAGAACGCTGTTTCCAAGTCCAGCCTGATTTCTTCCCTGTGTACCCCTTGTGCAGACTGCCACCAGGAACCAGGATTTAGGAAGAAATCATCTGTCATATCAGAGGGAAGGTGGGAGTTATCAGGCTGATTGGCATTGCATTTAGTGCAGCGGGGCTGCCCACAGCCTTGGGAGACCCAATGAAGGAGGTGCTGGTCTGGGTAGAAGCAATAAAGTTCTGTGCTGTTCTGCCCACATGTGGTAAGAGAGACTGGAGTCCTGCCTGTTGCTAGATTCCCTACAGGAGGATTGCAGGAGTGGCCGTCACAGCGGAAGGTTCGTAGCTTTACTGGATCTGAAATACAGTAGTAAGAAACAAAACTAAACAGAATTTCTCATTATTTAAATACAGGGAAGGAGATACAGTCTTCTGACAATCTAAACCATCATGGAGACATTTGTCCATCTACACCACTAAAGAATTGTCAGAACATTCAGCACCACAACTGAGGACAGATTTTTTTGAAAGAACTCAGCATGGAGGGTGCTGGTCTCTTCAGAAAATGTGACCTAATTGTCACAGGGTTAGTTTCTGGGTGAATCTAGCCTTATTTTCGGTGCCAAACTGGGAACTGAACTCTTCTGAAAACCTGGCCCCAGTTGTCAATGATGAGCACTTGAAAATCCGGCCTTGATCTCCTCTGAAAATGTGACCCCTCTTGTCCAGTATTACACATCTATATATCTCTTTAATGATAGAACCCATGTGTTCTCTCGCATTTATTTTACCGTAGTGAAGCTATGCACCTACAGAACAGGTATAGTCCATGTATTATATATTATTTGTTTTGCAAACGTGCCTACAGGCTCCAATCAGGGATTGAAGCCCCATTGTGCTGGGCTTTATACAAACAGATAACAAAAAGATGGTTCCTGCCCCCAAAATGAAGGCCAGTATTTTCACATATGGGTGCCTAAGGTTAGGTACCTACACCCATATTTTGACTCAACCTAAGTGGCCTGATTTTCAGATGTGTTGAGCATTAACATCACCTGGAACTGTGGGGTTTTAGCAGCCCTGAAGTATCAGTTCCCTCGTTTAAGTACCTAAATATAGTGTCAAGGTAGGAACTTCAGGCAACCAGGTTTGCAAATGCTGGGCAAAATGTTTAGAAACCAAGTTCTACTGATTATATATTTATTTTTTTCTTTACAAAAGTTCTACTGTTTATATATTCCTTTAGAAACTAAGAAAATTAAAAGAAATCTAAAAAATCCTAATATTTACATTTGTTCATCTCTATAGTTCCTATATGGAAATCATTAATACCTTGTGACGTTGAAGTTATAGGTCAGTCCCAAGACCTTATTATCAGTCTAAGGAAAATCACCTTTCTAATGACATATGACCCAGTCTTCATTTCTTAACAGTCCAGAAGGAGTTAAAGTCTAACCTTACAAGGCCATAAATCTAATCTGAGGGGAGGTCACAAGTCAAATCCTAGGACTCTGTACAAGTCCTACAGGAAATGACCCTTCCAGAGAAACTTGGAATGGCCTTAAATGCTTAGTAGTCTAGGAGAAGTTCAAAGATCAACTGTTAATTCAAGATTTAGCAAATTATGGGCCAAATCCTGAAATCCTTATTCAGTTTTTATTCTGTCCTTACTCAGGCAAAACACCCTTTAAAGTCAAGTTAGGCCTGGGAAAAGACGTGAGGATTTAGCCCTATAAAACTATGGAAATCATAAGCATTGAACCATAAAGTCCAATTTATGGGGGGGAAATGAGCCCAGCTCGTGTGGCTTTGCTCTTTGTTTCTCTTCTGTCCTTCATTTTTAGGTAGATGGTGGCATTTATGCTGCAGATCTCAGGAGTGAGTGGTGAGGATTTCCACTGGTCCAAGAGAAGCGCTGGACACAGATTGTGTCTCAGACACACAGGCAATCTCTTTAGGCAGGGCTGCTGGAACTATTTTTATAGTGGGGGTGCTGAGAGCCATTGAACCAAATTATAAATCCTGTATAGAATGGAAGCCACTTCAAGTCAGGGAGTGCTAGTTCCAGCACCTATGTCTTTGGGATTGCCTTGTGAACATGTGCAATATGTTCCAATGCTCCCCACAAAGTGCTGGCCATACTATACAGACTAGTATAAAGAGGGGGCAGGGCGAAGGCCCAGCCGTGTCCCAGCAACCTTCTCCTTGCAGGGTGGAGAACCAGGAACAAGCAGTCCCTCAAGCCTGCTGAAGGTCTGATTGTTGGAGCCTTCTTGCACATGCCTCCAACACGGCATTGTAAGCAAGGTCCTGTCATGATCTTGCTCTTTGCACCGTTGCCCCATATTTTGTCTCATATTTGTGTATCACAGGCTAAAAGTATCAGAGGGGTAGCCGTGTTAGTCTGAATCTGTAAAAAGCAACAGAGGGTCCTGTGGCACCTTTGAGACTAACAGAAGTATTGGGAGCATAAGCTTTCGTGGGTAAGAACCTCACTTCTTCAGATGCAAGTAATGGAAATCTCACAGGCTAAAAGGTAGAAGTTGGAGGGACCAAGGTATCAATCTGGCAGCTTAAAGATGCAGTAAATTAACTGAAAAATTTTAAAAGATATGTGTATCAACAGAGCTCCACAGCCTGCTGATGATAATAGTTCTACAAACTAATACTGTAAGAGTATCGTAATGAAAACCAGAAATCAGGCACAAACCATAATCTCTTGGAGTCCAAAATTCAGATCTTTTCCCCAAGATTTTCCCTTAATATCATGCATTCTTCAAAATCCGTAGTACTTGTCAGCCTCTGAAGCTATTTCAAGACATTTGTTCACTGTTTACCCTGATGAACACACTAACCTCGTTTAGTGTCTGAGCCAAGTGTATTGTGCAATATGGGCTCAATAGCCATTTTGTTCAGACCCCTTTTCTGATTGCATCTCATCTTTTGTGAACCGAAGTAGTAGTTCTGTGTGATGCTGAATGAGGCCACTGGTCCAGCTAAGTAAAAGTTGGTACGTGCTGATAGGTAGAGCTGAGCAAATGATTGATTTTTCATTTGGTTCAATCCAAAATGGAAAACTTTCAGTTTTTCTTGCTGAAATGAAAGACTGAAAAAAATGTTTCTGGTCAAACAAAATGTTTCGTTTCCAGATTTTTAAAATCTTTTTTTTTGGGGGGGGGGGGGGGGGGGGG